>NC_137789.1:138705917-138950403 GCF_963383645.1 Muscardinus avellanarius
GTGCATGCTTGTAATCCCCACGCTTGGGAGGCAGAGACAGGAGGAAAGCCTGATGCACTGGCTTAAGAGACCCTGTTTTCAAATAAAAATATAAAAAATAGGTGTCTGGGAGTGTAGCCCAGATGTAGAAGGGTTTCCAGGAACCGCAGTAACACCAAAATAATAATAATAATAATAATAATAATAATAATAATAATAATAATATCCATTACTAAGCAATGCTGAAGCCAAGAAGAGTTGCACTCTTAACCCAGTTCCCTCTCCTACCACTTTTTTCTTTGCCTCTATTGAGCAACATTTTAAAATGCAGGTTATTTTTTGTTTAAATAAATTGCATAATTAGTTAAAAGTACACTTCAAGGTGTGGAAAACACCTACTTTCCTTTACTAACTCACAAAAAATCCTGATTTCTTTGTACACTAATTCAAGGCTGGCCCAAGAACAGAAACCCCTTAACAATCAGTCAAAATACTATATACACATTTAGGTACAAACCAAGGACAAGATCAATGACATGAAAGTAAACTCACCCTCATGCCTGGAGCCCAAGCAATACTGTGGGAAGGATTACTATGAGAATCAATGTCCGGGGCTGGAATCAGGGGCAACTGCTTACTTACTTCATATTCTGTGAGCTTTCTCACATTTTGCCTAATTCGTAGTTCCTAAAGACAATGACGAGCCGAAATACTAAAATAAACATAACTTTTTTTCTATCAAGTTTACATTTTGAGATATTGGTGGTATAGAATGTGCTACCACACACAAAAAGCTAGTATTTGCAGAATTTACACATTCCATGAATGAAAATGGACTTAGTCGAGCTTCCTATACATAATTTAAAACACATGTGGAGATAAAAAGATCATAATCTATATTTATTCCTCTAAAAATAAAATTCTTTAAAATTTAAAAAATCAAATAGGATAACTATTTTTCAAATATTTTTTTTCTCCTTACTATATGAAAGAAAATGTACATTTTCCCCTTTCAAATATCAAGGGATAATCTCTTCCCTGTCAGTGTGAATGATGCAAAAGCTCTATGCTATTCTCTTAGAAGTAATTAATCTTTGACATTCTCTTTTCAAAATTCACAGTATTTCAGATTTATGTTTCCTCATGAATCTCTACAGTAGGTTACAGGGGAAAAACCTATTTTTATGTTTGACATCAAAAATTTATCTGCCCAACAAATGTTAACTTCTATACTATTGAGGTATTGCTGAATTATGCTAATTCCTGTTCCTAGGAGACTGGACCCCATAGGGCTTAAACAAATATTTCACAATAGCCAACGATGAAGTGCAGAGACTTTCACAGTCTCCCCAAATTCCCAAGGTCTCTTCATCACTACTTTTAAAGCACCCATCACTTCTAATGAGTTGGGTTTTACAAAGGCTAAATGCATTTGCTATCTAATATGCTTTACCCAGTGAATTTAGATAGGAATTCTACTTCAAATATCCACGAAGGCACTGTGTTTCAATGGTCATCACATGAACTATGAAAGAAATAAAATATGCAGGACTCATGGATATGGCACATTCATATTCCATGCTTTTTGTATTCATGTTATGTGTTTCCCTGGGGGATTTTCGTTTTCTCTGCTTAATGTAGATCACCCAACTTCATCAAAAGCGGTTTGAAACTATGCACAAAACTTTATTTTTTTTAATGTCTTTTTAAATGAGGCTTGATCCAAGTGCTAATACTAAAGGCATATAGGTATTTATAAATCTCTTACCAACTAAAAGTCACCCATTTCCCCCAGGTTTCTTGTAGGTGACCTAGAATATAAGATAAGTGTGATTCTGCCACTATTATATTAATAATGAATGAATTAGTCCTGTAAGTATCTATAAGGGTTTACTTTTGGCATTTTTAAAAGTAAACAGAGAAAGCGCTGTAACATAAATTATGATTACAGTAAATGCTATGACTTGATATAAAAGTGCTCTGTCTCTACCTACTAAAAGAGAACTTACTATAAAGCCATAAATTAAAGATGAATCTATATGGGAGATAAAGGAGATAAACTTCCTGAATATGTGTTTTGCATATATTTTCTTATTCAGCCAGGCAGTAAGCCTTTACTCTCCTGATTTTCTAGAAATGCTCGGTGTCTAGGATCCTTTTCTTCAACTCCTATGCATGCCTCTATCTCAGAGATCATCAGAGGGATACAATAGCTTGTATCCTTTTATGTCTTTCCAAGTACATCCCTGGAGAGTATATAATTTATTTGAATAAAGTCTAGATTTCCAGATTACAACATAGAATATGGAATAAAGTTGAAAAGTATTGCGAGGAAGGATAGAGGAAAAGAAAAATAAATGGAAGAGGGAAAATTAATAACAGAAAACAAAGAAAACAGGAAGAGAGAATGTAGTAAGCTCATTTATTTAGAAAATAATAGAGATGATAGGCTCATTTATCTAGGAAATGGTAATTCTACACTTTAAGGAGAAAATAAAAATACTAAGATACAATGCTATGCTAAACTGACTTGAGAAAAATTACTTAATATATAAACAATTTTTTATGATTATAGAATAAAAGCTTTAGGCACACTAATATCCAGTAAATACAAAAAAATGCTGATTTTAGAGTCAATTGTCAGCTTTTAAGGGTGAATGAAGTCTCCAAGGACATATAAATTAACATCAGAAATTAAATTTTTTATTTGATTTTGGCTACTGCTAAATCAAGACAAAAATATTATAAATGAGAACAGATATGTAAATTGCAGTGTTGTTTTTTCCTTAATTCCACTTTCTTTTGTTCAGCTTTTTCTATGTTTTCTTTTAAAACTATGCAATATTTTATAATCAATATGATAAAACATTAAAGATATGAACAAAAAGAAAGAATACATAGTATGCATGAACTTACTGCTGTAGCTCTATTCCTAGGTTACTCTTCTCTTCTAGACCTTTTGTTTCTATGCACATATGAATATGTTTATACAGACCCTTTAAAAGGCATCATAAGTTTTATATACTTTTAAAAGATGGTTGTTAGGTTAATAAAATATTGATATTAAGAAAAAAAACCTGATCTCTGCTAGAAATGGAATATCTCAATCCGACTAATCTTAGTTCAGATAAGAATTTCATAATCTAGCAAAAATACACAGTATAATATTTGCAGACACTGGAAAAATAACCAAAAGCAGACAAAAACTGGAGCAAATATTTTGTGTCCTAACCCCTCTTAAACTACCATATCAAAATATAGACGAGGTGGCTTAAAGAATAGACTACTATTTTTCACAGTTGCGAAGAAGTTCAAGATCCAGATAGATTTTACTCTGAGGCCTCTTCTCTTTGCACACTGCTTTTCTGTGTGTTCACATGACATCATGTTTTTGTACTCTGGAAACAAAAATTAGGTCTGATTTTTTGTTGTTGTTTTTATTTTATGGTTTTTGGTACTAGGGATTGAACCCAGGGTCATTCTACCTCTGGGCTATACTTCCAGCCTGTTTGTTTGTTTGTTTGTTTGTTTGTTTGTTTGTTTGTTTGTTTTGAAACATGGTCTCATTAAGTTACTGAGGCTGGCCTTGAACTGTGATCTTTCTCTCTCAATCTCTCAGTTTAAGTATCATGATAATCATACTGAAAAAAATAATACAAACATCAACAATGCGAAGCAAGGAATCAAAACACACTACTAGATAAAATTGCATAGCCACAAAGGGAGACTATAAGAAATAAAAACTATCAAAAAATAACCCTAGAAGTTAAGTAACACAATGGCAGTAGTATGACCTTACCCATTGATGATTGTTTAAATACAATTGGGTTAAATTCTCTAAGACTGAATGGATTAAAAATAAAAAGAAGATTCAATTATATGTTGCTTACAAGAAATTCACTTGACTTCTAATTGCACAAAAGTAAAGAGACAGAAAAAGATATTCAAGGTAAAAGGAATCCAAAAGAAAGCAGTAGTAGCCATACGTACTTTGGATAAAACGGAATTTTTATTAGCAGAATAAAAAGAAACAAGAAAGATTATTTTATGTAAGGATATCATTTTATATAATGATAAAAGGGGTTAATTCATTGGGAAGAAATAACATTTTTAAAAGGTACATACACCCAATATTGAAGTAATTAAATATATGAAGCGAGTACTAATATGCCTAAAAGAAGAGGTAAAGTCTAGTACAATAACAGTAGGAGACTTTAACATACATTATCAATGTATATTAAGATACATTTTCAATTTCTGTGTGGATGACAAATCATCCACACAGAAAATCAATCGAGTCAACTTAGGTTGTAGATAAGACTATACAGACAAAATAGATATTTATAAAATATTCCATTCAATAGCACATAAATCTCTCGTAGATCACATGACAGATGCAAGACAAGTCTATACAAATTTTTAAAAATTTAAATCACATCAATTCTATTTTCTAATGACAATACAATAAAGCTAGGAATCAATAACAAGAAAAACATTGGAAACTGTACCAACACATTATCAACATACCACTAAATAATGAGTCAATGAAGAAATTAGCAAGAGAATTAAAAATTATTTTGAAACAAATGATAACTGAAATATAACATAATAATCCTTATGGAATATAATGAAGGTAGTAGTACTAAGATATTTTATAAAAATTAATGCTTACCAGAAAGCAGAAATATCTCAAATAGACAACCTAATGGAAACATAAAAGTAAGAATAAACACAAAATCGAAACATTGAGTACCTATTTATTACATTAGACAACATTGACTACATTGGACAATCCTCTTAGTCTATAATGTGGACAGGATTGTTCTTTGAACATTAAAATAGTAAACTAAGGCTCCTTTTTTGTTCTTTGCTATTTGCAGTGAGACTTGTCTCACTTTGTAATTCAGAAAACAATAATAGCAGTAAAATTTAAAGTGAAAAGTCCTCTTTTGTTTTGCTTAAGCTAGAAATGTCCTTAGTGCAATCAACAATATGATGCTGCCTAAATTGAAGTGTCCACAGCATCTCCCAAAAGCCTGAAAAAGGCATCTTCCTCTCCATTATTCTATACCCTTTGTCATCCACTCCAGATGCAAACAGCTCATTAATTGTTTTTAACACACTAACATGAAATTCAAGAAAAGCGTTTTTATCTTTCTGCAAATGTAGAAATGAATCATCATTCACTTTTTATACTTTTTGTAGTTAACCAACTGTAAGATTAAAATAAGTTGCAGCCTTTTATTTTATTTTGTTTTACTTTGTCTTATTTTTATATTACTTACTGACTGGCCTAGACTGAGTTCCCTTCACCAGTGAATTTGAATATTTTCAGTTTTCACTCAAGTAGATTCACCATGATACAGCTATAATCGAAAATAATTACTTTGATTTCAGCAAATCCTAGGGAAGTGTAGTTTATCCTTTTATGCAAGTATTCTTTTGACACAATCTTAACTATGCCATTATGAGAGACATGATAATAACCTACTGTAAGTGGATTCTTTTAAAGAGAGAGTGTGACTAATGGGTATAGAAATGAAAGGCTTGAAAGAAAGAGACAGGCTTTGAATCAAAAGGAACTGAGTAAACAATTTGAGGAAATGTATACTAAAAGCAATTTACAATAGGAGCTTTCATTGGATTTTATAGAAGCAAATGAACAAAGTAGTTAGAAAAAATGATATATTGTTCTGCAAAGAAGAAGAAGGGGAAAGGAAAGAAGAAGTAGGAGAGAAGATGGAGGAGAAGGAGGGAGGAGAGAGGAGAGAGGAGGAAGAGGAGAAGGAGAAGGAGGAAAAGGAGAAGGAAGAGGAGGAGGAGGAGGAGGAGGGCATGCTCATCACATGGTGTTATATTACAAGTACTTAGAAGGCCATTGATGAGAATTGCAGGTTCGAGGCCAACTTCAATAACTTAGCCAGACCCTTGACAAATCAGCAAGATCCATTTAAAAAATAACCAGGGGGTGTAGCTTAGAGGTAGAATGCCCTTGAGTTCAATTCTCCGTACCAAAATAATAATTTATTAATTAAGAAAAAGAAAGAAAAGAGAAGAGAAAAGAATAAGTGTTAGCAAATTGGGTTTGTTATAGATAGGTTCAATTTTTAATATCTTGCTTAATGAGATGAGTGAACTATGATTTTTTTCTTTGACTTTCAAGCTTAATCCTGGAATAAACTGGTCAATGTCTTGATTATATTTGTTTAAATAGCATAGTCATTAAGAAAATACATATCTTTAAATTTGCCCACATTATGATAGTAAAAGGTATTTAAAATGTTGGAGAACAGTCTTTAGTCTATAATAGGACCTTTAAAATTGAGTCCAAATAGACTTTCAGCATTCTGCTTCTTAGTCAGCTGTGTCAGAAATGGCAATGCTCAAACTCTCACGGTGAGGAAAGCCAGAAAGTAATTTTTTATCAGTTTATCTCTCATTAGAAATAGAATTCCTAATGAATTCTTGTGAGGAATCCATCAGTTTCTACACAAATGGCCCAGAAACTCTTTGACCATTTATTTACATTTTATTCTTTTTTAATTTTCTTAAACTAATTTTTTTTGTTTTATAATTTACTTTCTTTGAAGTCAGAAACAATTGAGCTCTTACACAGCTATTTGCCTCAGAGGTGCCGTTTTATTTCTGTAAAGGAGAGAGAGAGAAAGAGATAAAGAAAGCAAAAGTGATTGATTTAAATAGTTCAGAAGATACTTTCTAGTGCCCACTCACCGAGTGTAACAGCTGGAACAGTGCTTGTGGTGCTTCTGGAAGTGTTAAACGTTGTTGCTGATCAGCAGCATCAAACATCACCTAGAATGTTAGAGAAGTAAATTCTTTATAACCACTCTATATCCATTCAACCAGAAACTCGCTTGGGGGCTTGGGGAATCTGGGTTTTAAGGTGTCCTCCAGAAGATTCAGATATGTAGAGCATTTGAAGACACTTGGAGCAAGTCTGTGATTGAAAACTTAAGTCAACTGTCACCTTGAAGTTGGTTGTCTTTTTCTCTCCTGTGAAATGAGTTCAATTCTGGCATTTGAAGATCCAGGTTGTATTTTCCATACAAAATGGCTGTTATCAACAATTCAACTGTTCAAACTAAATAACAATGATTTTGTTCAATGCTGGAAAATAAGCAATAATTGTGTATTCTCCGTGAGAAAGACTTTTGTTCTATCCTTATGAAAATTAAAAGAATTTTCAGCTGGTAGGGTTGGCAAAGGCCAATAATACCAGTACTTGGAAAGCTGAGACAAGAAGATCACAAATTTGAGGACTGCCTGGATAACTTAGCAAGAAAATGTGATGTAGATACACAAGGGAATTTCAGTTAGTCATAAAAAAGAACAAAATTATGTCATTTGCAGGAAAAGTGATGAAACTGGAGAATGTTATGCTGAGATTAGTCAGTCTCTGAGAATCAAGAGTGATATGTTTTTTCTTCATTTGTGGAAGCTAGAGAGAGAAGAGAAAACACAAGGGACTTTAATTGGTATTATTTTTTACTTTATTGATGTATTGCAATCATCATGATGTTCGGAGTGATGGAGGCATACATACACTTTGGACTTGTTGAGCCCTCTCCCAGCTCCCTCCCCTCACCCCACCTCCACATGCAAGACATTGTGATTAGCACTGATATATTTGTGTATGAAAAATATGGCCATTGAAGTGTCTGCCTCTTGGAGTCTTTCTCCCCCACTTCTTCCTTCAGTTAAGGCCCCTCCCTCACCCCACTGAGGTTTCTCTTCATTTGTCTGGAGTCCATAGGAACTTTAAATAATGCAAAGAAAAATCTATAGAGTGGTTGAAAGGGATTAGGAGAGAGAAAGAAGAGAAAAGAGAGGACTGAAGAAGGAAAGAGTTCAAATAATACTATGGAAATCTGTGAAGGTATTACTACCAATCTCACTTCTTCCTGTGGGGAGGCAGGAGAGGAGAGTCAGGTGGGATGTAAGGAAGTATAAGAGGTGCTATGTGCATGTATGTTTTTAATATTAAGCCTCACTCTGATATATAATTGTAATACGCCAATAAAACAATTTTTGAAATAATAAAAAAGCTGGATCTGCAACTCAGTGGTAGAATACCCCTCAGTGTTTCAATCCCCAGGACCAAAAAAACCAAAAAAGATTTTCAAGAACATTTCTGACTACATACAATGTATGCCTTAGGAATTGACTTTACCAGCATCATGCACACAAACATAATTTTATATAACCAAGCCTACTGTTTGTTGTTGTTTGCTTACTTTTTTATTTTCTTGGAAAACTTATGGCAGGTTAAGAAGAAAGAGAAAATGGAAACCAGCAAAAATATTTTTCGATATACTCAATCTTTCATACTGTGTTTAATTATGATGTAAATTAACAGAATGCACTTAATACCCCCAACGAGTATTGAAATTTGGTACAGAGGAGAAAATTGAGATTAAATGTATGTGTTAGAGACTCTCTTGATTCTCTTGGTATCACTTTATTCTGGTAGAAAATACATAATGTAAAATTTACCATCTTGACTGTTTTGCAAATGAACAACCCAGTACTGTAAAGTATATTCACATTGTTGTAAAATATCTCCAGAACTGTTTTATCCAGAGACAAAGACAAAATTTTATTTAAAAAAGTGAGAATACATGGTCTAGGGAGAAAGTGGGCCACTTCAAGTGTGTAAGAGTGGCCCAGAACTTCTTTACCTTATAAATTTAAAACATGATATCCATTAAATGACAATTCTCCTTTCCCTTTACCACAAAACCCTGCTAATTTCCATTTCATTTCTATAAATTTGACTAATTTAACTTTAACAAAAAGTTATGTAATTACTTTACTAATATCAGGTTTCATAAGAAATTTATAAAGGTTCCTTAGATACAGAGATTGTTTAACCAAAATATAAGTCTTAATATTTCAGCTTTCAACATATATATTATTTTTTCAACACAACATAATATTTGACCAAGTAAATTAGGAAAAAACTGTTAGAAATTAAGTTTTATTAATTTCTTACTAACCTGAATATTTCTACAATAGATTTCTAATTGTGAGTGCCACTCTACCAAGGTTATTCTTTTGACAATTTCTTGTGAGCACAATGTATTTTTCACATTTTTCTCTTGGTGATCCTTAGAATGACCTCATTCTTCATTTCTTATTGATTTTTTAAATTTTTATTTAAATGTTGAACATATTGAAAATGGTATACATTTAGACTGTACTTGGTGCTCTCTCCACCCTCCATTGTCCTGGTTAACCATGCTATATATTCATGCTTTTACACATATTCAGATGTAGCTCCTTCATTAATCAACCTCAGCCTTCTTCCTCTCTTATCCTTCCATTCTAGCTTTGCTGAGATTTCCCCTCCATTATCTGGAGTCCCTCTGGTATCCTCAACGCTCCCTAGTTTGGGCATATTAGAGAAAACATATGTCCTTTCTCTTTCTGTGCTTGGCTGATCTCACTTAACATAATGTTCTCCAGATCTTTCCATCTTCTTGACAATGACATGATTTTGTTCTTCTTTATAGCTGAATAGAATTCCATTGTGTGTATTTCCCATAATTTTGCAATCCATTCATCTTTTGATGGACACCTGGGTTGGTTCCATATTTAAATGGGTAACTGAACTGACTAGACACTTCACAAAAGAGATACAAATGGCCAATAGATACATGAAAAGATGTTGTACATCGTTAGCCATCAAAGAGATGCAAATCAAAACTATGCTGAGATTCCATCTAACTCCAATCAGAGTGGCAAGCATAAAGAAGTCAAATAACAACAAATGCTGGCGAGGATGTGGGGAAAGAGGAAATATTTTAAACTCTTGGTGGGAGTGCAAACTAGTTCAGCCGCTATGGAGATCAGTGTGGAGATTCCTTAGAAAACTGGGAATAGATCTACCATATGATCCAGCTCTACCACTCTTGGGCATTTTTCCACAGGGGTTGAAATCAGATACAGTAACATATACATACCTATGTTCATAGAAGCACAATTCGTAATAGCCAATTCTTCATTTTTATCTATAAAAAATCTAACCTCCATTTAAATTCTAGTTGTCCAAGTCTTTCCATGATGATTTTTCTATTTACAGGTCCTGAATTCCCTATAAAAATTATTATTTGACTCCACATCTTATCAAGAATAATTGACTGTATGTTTTGGGGGACATAAATCTTAAATATCTTCCAGGTTTTTTTTTTTTTTGGCAGTACTTGGGATAGAATCGAGGGGCATTCTACCTCCGAGGTACATCCTCAGTCATATTTTTTATTCTTTATTTTAAAACAGGTTTTCGCTGAGTTGCATTAAGCCTCACTAAGTAGCTGAGGCTGTCCGCAAACCGTGATTTTTCTGTCTCAGCCTCCCAGATGCTGGGATTATGAGTGGGCACCACAATGCCTGGCTAATTATCTTCCAGTTTTAACAAGTAATTTTCAGTCTTTATCTTTTCTGGCTACTAAATTAAAAACATAATTATTGCATTCTCTTTTAAAGAATAATAGTTAAATCTAGTACAGTTCTGGAAGTATGCTCTATCCAGGGAATTAAAAAACATTAACTATTATCATATTTAATAAAGGTTAAAGTCATAACATTATTGATAATTATTATCATTTTGGTAGAAATGATTCTCTGATAATGTCTATGATTTTACTATTTCAATAAATTTATCATTTAACAAAACCCCAAATGAGCAACAAATATTCCATGAAGACAGATTAGTCCAATCTCAACTTCATTTCCTTTTTAGAAATCTCTCCATGTTACATGGTGTCTCTCATAATTGTGTTATCCATAAAATAGGTGTGGTCTTGACATGTGTAGTTGTAAACACAAATTTTACAACTCCTCTAGGAACAAAAAAAAGGAGCACATTTAATAAGTATATGTGAGGGGATGATATACAAATTTTATTATTATATTATTATTTCTGTTTCCCCTAAGTGCGGAAACAGTTTTTAATTTTCAACAAATTTACAGAAATATCCCATATATTATATCAAAACACCTAATTTTGGAAGTTTCTATTTCCACAAAAACCTGGTGGGTTTAAAAAAATCTCCTAATTAATAGTTCTAGGAAATATGTCATTAAATGTCTTTAGAAGCAAAAATCTCTGTCTCATGACACAAGGCAGGATAAGAAGAGATGAAGTTCTGTGTCTATTTCTGGCTCCACCACTGACTAACCCTTCAAGCAGTAAAGTCAATTAACTTCTCCCAGATTCTCCACTTGTGTAAAGTTTGGAAAAATCACTAGAAGGTTGAAAAAAATGAGGTTGTAAAATTTACAATATGGATATATAATGGTACTGTATAAAGGTAAATTTCACTAAAATTTGAAAATACTGAAAATTATGGAAGTTGATTAATTGGGGTAAAAATTGTTGATAATATTCATTTTCCCACTTATTGAACATTTTACCAATAATATCCAAACATCTTGTATTTAAATACTGACATACATAACTATTAATAAATACATCTTTCAAGAAATGATGAAACTGAGGGAAAAGGTAATTATTAACATGACTAGTATATGATTTAATACCATAACACTTGAAATTTGTTAAAATTTAGATTGGTCCTAAATTCAGAAACACTAGAGTTCTTATAGCACACTGGCAATTCAACCGAACTAGGGTATTTGTGTAGCATTGCAAAAATGTTAAAAATTGAATAATATTAATTTAATCAGTCTCTAAATCAAAACTTCTAGAAACTTATGAGGGCTGCTACTTTTACTAACAGTAAATTTCTTTAAAAAGAGGTATAAAATCCAGGCATGGTGAATCATACCTGCAATCCTGGTACTTGGGAAGTTAAGACAGGCCTAATAAAAAAATAAAAAAAAATAGGCCTAAAAGTGAAGCTCAAAGGTAAAATGCACTTGGGTTATATCCCCAGGAACACATCACACACACACACACACACACACACACACACACACACACACACACACTATAAAACCAATAGTATATGATTAAATAAACTTCTTTCAGATTGGATCATAGCTCTTTCTCTTTACTCCTAACTTTTACTTTTTCTCTCCTCTCTCTTTTACACACAAACTCTCAGAGCTCAAAATAGAAATGTCTGACAACCCCTGAGAATAAAATCACAGTACACATTAAATTTAAGGCAATTGCCAATTAGAAGTGCACATTCTTTGCCCCCAAGTAACCAGAAAAATAGTTCAGGGATTTAGATTCAAATGGTCGAGAAAAATATTCAATTCAGGACATCCAATTTTAGCTGTGTCTCTTTGAAAGTTCTCATAATGACCTACCAACTCCAGACAGAATTTCTCAATTAATTTAAATTGTCAGTAGAATTTGCATGATATCGACTCAGAACTATCTAACTCTATAAGAAATGGCATGCATTTGAACATCAAGTAGTCATCATTTCTGAGCACTTATATTGTCTTATTTATGTATCGCTTCCAGGAAGAGTGTAGGACAGCTCCTTTTGCATTGGAGGAGCTGTACAGGTCCTTTCTGTCATAATTGACTTCAACTTGATTTTAACTTTTGAGTGTTATCAGGGTTTTATGCTCATTCTAGGTGAGTAGTGCACAGATGAGCACAGTTCAAAAAAGCTGGACAGATGACAGTATGTGTCTTCATTGGAGATTTGGGATGAGCTAGAATGATGGGGGGACAAAAAGGAAGGAAATTTTTTGTGAAGTAAGAAAGCAGTTGGAGAGGTGGATTTTTCAGTCTGCATTGAATGTGGAGTTCAGTGAAGTTAGGGTTGAGATATTAAAATAGAATGTTGCACCGGGCGTGGTGGCACACGCTTGTAATCTCCGCACTTGGGAGGCTGAGACAGGAGGATCGCGCAGGTTCAAAGCCAGCCTCAGCTGGCTTAAGAGACCCTGTTTCCAAATAAAATATAAAATAGGTCTGGGAGTGTAGCCCGGAGGTAGAAGGCCCCTGGGTTTCATCCCCAGTACCGCCAAAAAAAAAAAAATGTTGAAAAAAATTAAAAGTTCACAAAAGATAAACGAGGTTTCTTTAAGAAGTAAGGAAATGAGGGGGTGATGGCTAGCCAAGAGTTTGATATCTATGTTTCTCTGACACTGGCACAAGCTCAAAATCTTTTGCAGAAAGGATTGCAGGAAGCCACTACTGATTCATCCAAGTATGTTGTGATGAAGAAACTGGTTTCTATTTGTGGATTTAGATTCTTGGATGTTTAAGTCCCTCATGTTTTATAGTAATCTATTGAATCATTTGTCAGCAATGGATGTCAAGTAATGACATTTCAGGACTGGGATGATTATATCTGCATCAACTGCCTTATATGAGAGAAAACAATACCACTACGAGATCAGTGCAAATCAGGGCTGTGGCATTTGGAAAGCAGCAGGAGCCTACTGCATTGTGACAACATTTTATTTCGCCGTCAAGAACATGCTTGGTGTGTCAGGCACTGAAACACCAGCTTACTTAGCTTCCTGAAGAAAAGTTTCTTTGAAGGGAGGACCAGGACATGAGGTAACACCTCTGTTATTGTAACCCACCTCAGGTGTGTCAGCCAAAATGATGTGGTTTTATAGAACACAGCATGGGACACCCTTAGCTCCACCAACTACAAAGAAAATGCCATGGTTAATTAGAAACAGGTGCTGTTGTCCTAATACAGAGAACCTCTTATTTCCAAGAGCTGACAGCCAGACTTTTATTTGGGGCCACGCCTCCTCAATGTGCTTCTCCAAAACGATAGATTTCAGTGTGATGGGATATGTGTCAGCGTAATATTTAGATACTTTCATTCAACAAATATTTCATATTTGTCATGTAAAAAACCAGAGGCAGAAGCTGTGGGAGACAAAATAACCTATATATTCTTTACATATATAAAGATAACATCTATCAGCAGAAATATGTGAATCCTTCACTCATCAAATTACAATGTAAAAGTAACTTCCACAAAACCAATTTTCTTATTAGTTCTCATATATACTCACTGTTCAGAGAACATTGGGCAGTTGTAATGTCTTTCCCACTGGCTTCTAATTCTTATGTAAATGTACTCTGAGTCTATTTCACTACTAAGGACTTATCATATAAGCCGGGCGTGGTGGCACACACTTGTAATCCCCGTGCTTGGGAGGCAGAGACAGGAGGATCACACAGGTTCGAAGTCAGCCACCCGCGCTGGCTTAGGAGACCCTGTCTCCAAATAAAATGTAAATATAGGTCTGGGAGTGTAGCCTGGAGGTAGAAGGGCTTCCAGGAACCCCAGTACCACAAAAAAAATTATCATATAGTAAATGTCCAATATATAATTTTTTACTAGATCAACAAAATCAAGAAAATGTCAAGCATTTATATTTATTATATTGACATAAATTTAGTGTGCTATTGAAATTGGGGAAAATAGGAGTTGCTTCTGACTTAAATGGATCAGAAATTTTTTCCTAAAACATTTTAGAAACAGATTAAGATATAATTGATACACAAAAAACTGCACATTTTTTTTATAATGGAGAATGAACCCAGGAGTATCCTGTCTTTAAGCTATATCCCATGTCATATTTTGTTTTTTATGTTGAAACAAGGTTTCTCTAAGTTGCTGAAGCTGTCCTTAAACCTGCAATCCTCCTGTCTCAGCCTTTCAAGTACAGGGATTGCAGATTTATGCCACCATACCTAACAAAACTACATATAAAGGATGTATACAATTAACAAGTTTGGACATATGTAAACACCTATGATTCTATCACTACAATAAAAGTAATACACACAAAATGTTGAGCTTTAAGGGTAGAGGTAAATAAATTGTGGAGATGAGATGGTATGACAAAAAGTGGGAACATTGGGTACAAAGACATGAAAAATGAAAAGGGGATAGTTTGATCTACTCATGTATTTATTTATCTGGATTTAAGTTGAGTTAGACTACTAGAGAGAGAAAATTAGAAGTGCATTATTGGTCCAAGACATGAGGAAATGTTATAGATTGATGACAAGTCATAACTTGTATATATTGTTGACAAGTATATATAATTGTGTACATTTGTGGGGGATACTATTATGTTATGATGTGTATATATAAAGTGGAATGATTAGATCAAAGTAGTTAGCATCTCCATCACTTCATTTACTTATTCTTTCTATGGTGAGACATTTGAAATTTATTATTTTAGTTTTATATATGCATACATTTTTATATATAATTATAACTATATATAAAAATATATAAATATATTTATATATAACTATATATAAAATAACTATATATAAAATGTATTACAGTCCAATGGTTCATTCCTTCTGTCAATATTATCTAGTCTATTACAGCTTTATATATTATTTATATATAGTTATATATATATTCTTTTTTAATTTTTAAAATATTTTTATTTGTGCATGGTAGTCACATCTTTTTTAATTTTCTCTGAAATGCTTGCATGATTTTATTTTATTTATATATACATAAATATAATTTTTTTGGTGCATTGTAGTCATACATCACAATGGAATACAAGATTTGTGAGGATATACAAGCACACATCATCCAACTAGCCTTTATCCAATCCCCATCCCATTCCTTCCCCCTCCCTCGATCCCATGCTTGATTGGTGATTAACTTTGATACATTTGTTCACATACATCATGAGTTTTAAAGAGATTCCATCCTCCCCCATTTCATCGCCTCTGATTGGTCACCTTAATTGCTACTATATAGGGCCCTTTCTTTAACTAGATCTCCTCATATTACCTACTTCTTCCTAGTTTTTGCATATTAGGGAAAGCATCTGTTTTTTTATTTTCTGTGATATTTCTTTGTGTATGCCACATTTGCAAGTTCCAATCCCACTTTTGAAGGCCCCAGCACTGGCGGGCCACCCAACAGACTCTGATCCCGGCCTCAGAGGCCCCAGCACCAGCCTTCCCTCACGGCAGGCTCTGATCCCGGCCTTGGAGGCCACAGCATCTGCCTTGTTTCACAGCAGACACCGATTCCCGGCTTCGCTGGTCCTGGCACCAGCTTAACCCCTTGGCAAGCTCTGATCCCCGCCTCGGTGGCCCCGGCACTGGCCTAACCCCTCAGTAGGCTCTTATCCTTGCCTCGGAGGTACAAGCACCGGCCTTGCCTCACGGCAAGCTCCGATCCCTGTCATCAGCCTCACCCCTCAGTAGGCTCTGATCCCATTCTCAGACAGAGGCCCCAGCACCTGCCTTGCCTTACAGAAGGCTCCAATCCCAGCCTCCCTGGACCCGACACTGGCCTATCTGCCCGGCAGGCTCCTTTCCTCACCTCAGAGTCCCCGGCACTGGCCTTGCTCTGCATTGGGCTCTGGTCTCTGTCACTAAGAGCAGGTTGTCTACAGATGTTCCTTTTTTTTCTTTTTCTTTTTCTTTTTTGGTGGTACTGGGGTTCCTGGAAACCCTTCTACCTCCTGGCTACACTCCCGAAGACCTGACTCTTTTATTTTTAATATATATTTTTATTTGGAAACAGGGTCTCTTAAGCCAGCGAGTCTGGCCTCAAACCAGCAAGATCCTCTTGTCTCCGCCTCCCAAGCGCTGAGATTACAAGTGTGTGCCACCACACCCAGCATCATATATATATATATATATATATATATATATATATATATATATATATATATTCTTATTGACTGTAGCCACAAGCTATGTAACAGATCTAAAAATTATTCCTTCTGTCAATTCAAAATATTATTTCTTTGATCAACAACTCACCATTTCTCCCCTTCCCTCAGCTCTTCCTAATTGAGTGCTGGGGCAGACTTATGATCTGTTGTCTAGGAGAAAAAAATTATAAAAATATATTTTACAAGTAGTGCTTCTTTAGAGATTTAGTCATGATGGGAGAACTGATGGTTATAATAGAAACATCAGTTGTTTTCTTTAGATGTTAGCAAGAGTTCATGTTGTAGTGACGAGGCAAAGATCTAAATGGGGCAAGCTGAGATTGGAGATAGGGATGGAGGAAGAGAGAGAATGGCAGGATTACTCATGTAAAATGTAGGAAGAAAAATCAGAATCACAGGTCTAAGGAACAGTGGTGAGAGAATTATTGGGAAGGACTTTTATTTGCATCTGTGCTCATCTTCCTTTCCCTCACTATTGTCTTCAGGAGAACAATAAAAGCACATGCCCAGAGTGATTAACTTAACCTCACACTTTCCTATATTAGGAGACAATGTCATCTGCTGCAGAAGAGAGACTTGAGGAACAGAAACATTTGAATCAACTTCTCATCTAAAATGCACTACAGTCCAGTGGTTCAGAACACAAACATCTCAATACATGAAGAGGAAGGGAGGCTCTTTCTGCCCCCACATATTATTACTGAGTAATCCTGAGCAAGCTACTTTCTCAACGTAGGCGTTTCCATCAGTATACTCTAGGATGGGGATATCAACACCTTTCTTATATGGTTGCTCTGGGAATTTGGTAAAAGTTAAATCTATTAGGTAATTCTACTGTTTCAGGTTGTTTGGCAGTATCTCTAAGTGCTTTTCTACTTATGTTTCTCTATTTTAACTTCTTTACTTGAATTTAAGGATCCATAAAGAAAGGCACACTATCTTATATTTATTGTGCTTAGCTGTGCTTAGTTGGCATGAAGAATTGTCCAGAATGATTGGTATAAATATATTTGATTTCATAATAATTTTGAAAATACATCTTTCGGTTATTTTTATTTCTTAACCACAGCATTCTATTGGAATAAGTAAAGCCAAGGAATTCTTTTAGAGAAAGAGGCTGGTATCCAACATAGAATACATATTGACTTATTTTTAGGGTGACATCAAAAACACTAAATTCCCTTTGCCGTCTACTGTAGCTGTATCATGAGCTTATATATAGTTCAAATGTATAATCTCTGTAATATTTGAAAAGTTTAAAGGCATTAATTTTTATTTATTTTATATACATATAGTAGCCATTTATTTGCTCTGAACTTAAGTTCCCCCAATTCTATACTTTAACTACGTTGTATTAGCATCTTTCCTAATCTTATGGATTCTAATCTTTTCCACTTTTACAGTCTAAAGAGAGAGAGAGAGAGTTAAAGAGACAGACAGAGCATAGATATGCATAGGGTATATATATAAGATATATATATATATATATATATATATATATATATATATATATGTAATCTTATAACTTTGTTCAATCTAACCATTATAATCCTTCTCTGTGGCATGGGATTCATATTCTTGGATGCTTATTTAGCTCCTCTAAATAGAAATGAGTCTTAAGTTACATTGCCATCAAACTATAAAAGTCAGAATGGTGTAGGATTAATTTCTATGGCTTCCTGGTATATATTTATATTAAACACAGAGTAGAACAAGTCTTTGAACTTGGTTATATATACATTGTATTATTTGTATTCTATTTTCATATTAAAATATAACCTATTAGGCCTAAGAGAGGATCTTGTCCATTGATTTTTATGACATGACATTTTAATAGCATAAAATATTTTTTGGCAAATGAGCCACTGGGGGAATCTCAGCAAGTAAACCAAAGTAATTATATTTCACCTGTTAAGAATCAGGGTGATAGACCTTTTCTTAAGCATTTACTTTTTTTTATATTTTCATGGGGAACACTAGATGTTTCTGCAGAGTTTCAGATCTAAAGAGCATAGTTTGAAATCTACTACCTTCCTCGACCTCTTCAAATTTATAGGTAATTTAATAGGCCAAAGTAAGGCTTATTTTATTATGCTAACTATTATAGTAGTTGGGACAAGAACTTATGAACAGTCCAGGGATCTGTTTGGGGATGGAGAAATGGAAGAGAAGAGAAGACTATCAAGTAGGAAACAATGTCCAGAGTGAAAAATCCAGAAACCAGAGATGAATCACAATTGTCTTAAATTACCATACCACATTTTTATCATTTTCAGCCTCTCTTCACACTAAATATATTCAAATAACACAATTATCCAATTATAATCACTGTAAACCAAGAAAAAATTGGTACAGAAATGTGTGAGAAAACGTTTACCCTCTGATTAAAGGACGTAGTGGCAGTTGGTGCTCCTTTTTCACAACCTCTATCTTGAATATATAGTATTGTAAGTCTCCTGTGAACTAGAGGCTGCATATCACCCTTCAGGCATAATGCAGTACAAGAGAAGCTTTCTTCATGTTCAAAATTATTGACTGTTGTAAGCAAATAATCATTCCATTTGTTCAAATTGAGATAATCAAGTTTTATGTTATTATCAGTATTATTTAGAAGCTAGTCCATTTCCAATTGACAAAAAAATTCTACTGAGTTCTCATTTTTCCAAAGAGAAACTATACTATAAGAAGATGTTCTACAGTTATTAATACAAAGTTATGTATGATGTGTATCACCTTTTGTTTTTAATAAAAACATGGGGCATCATAAATTTACAAACTCATTTAACTTTAACGGATAACCTCTTGAATTGAAATCATTTATGTAATTATTTCAATACTTTAAAGTAGTTTCTATGTTTCAGAATTCATGACTATGCTGGAAATTTATTATTTTAGTCAAGGGTTCATGGTATTACAAAGAATTGTGACATACACAAATATACTGATAATAAAATATATTTGTATATTAACTATAACAATTGAGAATTGTTATAGTCAACAATAATTTTCAAAGTAAATGTTAAAATTATAAATGATTAGTATATACATATTTTTCAAATAATTAGTATGTCAGCCTTTAATTGGTATGTTAGTCTCATTAAATCTTCATTTTTTCTTCCCATATATGAGTATTTTTACTTGCATCTCCATTAAACATTCAATTAAGTTTTCCAGATATATTGTGTATTACATTTTTCTGATTATGTAGATTATTTTGATCTATTGCAGCTATCTCCAAAAAAATCTGAAAAATTATGTCTGAAATGTCTCTTGGCCAAGTCTGCATAATAAACTCATAAAATGGTAACAAACTCTGCGGGCATATTCTTTCTTCATTGCATTTAGGAAGTTTGTTATTAATCTATCTTCTGTTCTTAAAAAGCATTCCTCAAGCACATTTCTGATTAAGAAAAATTTGAGCACTTACTGAGCCAATTGTATTTCCATCCCCCATTAATCCATGATTAATATATAACAACTAAAGCACTTTATTTGTTCAAGTGATAATTTTGATGCAGACGGCTCCCCATAGTCTACATGCTTGTGCTGGTAGAGACTCCAAAGCAAAAATAATTTAGCAATAATGAAGATTAACTGTAAGTAGTTGCCTCAAAACTGACTGAATAAGGCTAAAGGAAGAAAAATGATATGGTTTTAACTTATTCATCTGATAGTGACTTCCTCTTCTAAATAATCATGCCTGGGCATATTGTTATGAATATTCAGAAGGTTTTTTAATGGCTTAATAATTTTTCTTCCTTTGTTTCTAGGAACAGTAGTCATAACACACATTGAAATAGAAGATCACACTTGTCAGAAGCAGATATCGTAATGTATAATTTGACAATATCTCTACCTTCTATAGCATCAACAAGCCAGACCAGCCATCAAAGAAAAGCACTAGGTTTTAACACAGAAATATCATAGAACTCACATAGCATGGACACCCTTGATTAAAGTTAGAACAAGCAAAGTATAAATTTCACTTAGCAAGAGTCATCACCATCAAAGTATCACAAGTCTATTTAAAACAGATACTATATTAGCTCCAGACTTTCCCAACAGCATGATTCTGCTCACTTCTTTCCCCTGAGTATATAAAAATCAGTAGTTGATAAAGACACCTGGAAGAAAGAGCTAATTTTGCTCATTTTATTTCTGCTTCACAACAGCGATGCTTTTGCGAACGATAATTCATTTTCCTCTCCGACTCATCCTCCGCTCTCTCTGTGCTATGGGGGAAACTGACCTCCATAGTCTGTCATTTGGGCCTCCTTTCAGTCATTTGGCCAAGGGAAGGCACTGGAAAGAATTGGAAGAGAGGAGATTGAGATTGGCTTATTTATCACTTTTCCTGCTTTACTTGCCCTGGGTCATTTTTAGTTAGTGCACTAATGAATGGCACACATTTTTTCAAAGCCTCCGTTAAATCCAAAGAGGAACTTAACTCTCAAAGCACAACTGAGTGCAGCTCACCACACTCCAGTATGATGTGTACTGTGCAAATCTAACTCCTACAGCAGACACAGGCATGGAACAGCACACCCAGAGTGTCAAGGGCAATACACAGGCACCAGGCGCAAAGTACAACCTCCAAGACCTAATAGGAAATGCTCAGGGCAAGGCCTAGGGACCAAGAGCACTTTGACAACTACATTGAGTCCCTAGTAACCTAAAAATGTGCAGTTTCCTCAGCCAAGTGCGACCTTGCCATATTGACTCAGCCAATAATGCTGATAACTGCCAGGCAATACCTCTCCTTTGGTTCTGGTTGAGCACTGGTGAAGGTCAACCCCGAAGACCCAAACCAGACCCAGAGCTAAAATTTTGACATATCCACTGAGTTCTGTGGTTAAAAGCCTGACCTATTTTCCAAGCTGCATCTCTCTCTTTCTCTCTCTCTCTCTCTCTCTCTCTCTCTCTCTCTCTCTCTCTCTCTCTCTCCCTCCCTCAAAATATTGTTGGTTGTATAAAGTTTGCATAAAGTATCAAGAAATAAAGAACCTGTCTTGGTTACGATTATAATAAGTGTGATTAAAATGGCAGAGACCATGTATTGGTTGTTTCCCGTGATCTAAATTTGCTCAGAACAACTACAGTTCCTGTGGGGTGGCCCATCTTTTGTGGCTCACACAACTTACACAGAGCATGATAGTCACATATTCTACATGAGAATAATACTCTTACAAGGTAAAGATTTACCTTTTTATTTCTTCCTAAAGAAAGCATATCATAAAGGTTGTCATAGGTACAAACTTGAAACTGTGCTACTCTACTCTTAAAGGAAAAATAACTAAAAATAAAAAAACAGAAGTAATCTTTCCTTGACCAGTCACTTCAGTCTGGACATAGACAGCTGTTATAATACATTTTAAGTGAAAAAACATATATTGCTCTTCTATTAAATTTAAATTTATAATAAAATATGCCTTAAGCCAAGCAGGGGGAGGAAGGACGGGGAGGGAATGGGTTGGGAATTGGGTAGGGGTTAAATCAGTGATGTGTACATGTTTGTACACACAAGTTTTTTACCACAATGTGATGTTTGAATATAATGCACCAATAAAAATTTTTTAAAAATAATTAAGAAGTAATAAACAGAGAGACTGACAGTAAATAAACATGAGTTTTCTAACAATAGTTTCTGTTCTCAATGAAGAAAGGAAAAAATTAAGTCTATTAGTATTATCTTAAAGAATAAATTAAAAATTTCATAAATTTTCTATTTTGTCTCTATACTCTATAATGATATATCTTGCTTCTATTAAAATCACAACACTGACATACTCACTAATAGAATTATGCTGTGCTTACATATTTATATATTTTTAAATGTTCATATATAGCTTGAGGTAACCATACAGACTTGCACACATTTTTCTCACAAATTTAAACTTCACCATCTGTTAACCTTATTATGACTAATTAGCAAAATCATTGCATACTACATCTTGAACAACAATGGGAGACACTAAAGACACAGTCAGAGCTATTTTAAAGAACCAATTCCACAAGTCAGTTTCCATTATGAGAGTATAGAACACTTTTTAAAAATCCCGTTCAGAGAAGATGTTCAGAGAGCTTTTCTCTGTAAGGTGGGCTGAGAAAATGTATGAAGAGAAAAAGAAGTGAGGTTCAGAAACTGCTTGACTGTTACAGTTCTGCAATCACCTTGTTTGTATGTTATCTGATGGATTGGCAAAATATAAGTAGTTGAAGTTCTGCTGTGGTAAATGGCTGAGACTCAAATGTTACAAAATAAACTCCTAACTAGACTTTGGGTTCGTTTACATACTATTTTTAGAGCATAACCCCCTTACTTGAGGACTCAAGAGGTGAAGGCAGCTTCAGGCCAAATATAGTTCAATTTAAATATCATATAACCAAAGAAGTGGCAGAATTTACAGTGCTGACAAATCGTAGAAATGAGTTTATTGTTAGTCTCCCCTTACAGTAGAAGAGGTTGAAGTGTGCTTTTTTTTTAAAGACCCAGTTAACTGCTTTGCCAATGAAAATTGGCAAAATAGTCAGGAGAGAAGTGTTATAAGTGACAGTGCAGATATAATCATTCAATTAAATGCATATTGAAATAAAGATTTCTTTGGCTCACTCCCTAAAATCCAATTCAAAAATTTTGGAAAGATGTCTGAGGATCTAGTTTCAGGAGTCATATTGGATGAAAGGATACAAGTATTTAAATATGATACTTTGAGAAACATTGACCCCTTCCTCCAAAATGAAAAGGGATATCTTCAGATTTCCTATTGATCATTTGAAAAAATAACATTGTTTCCAAAGTAAACAAATCAGATAGGGAAATTATTTATCACTGGAATTCTTACTAAGTTTGATGCTAAAATTAATCATTTTTATTATATTATTCAATTATATTAAACAAAGAATGGAAATTATTAAGAAATTTGAGGATTCAATAAACTAAGTTTCACAAATAAATAATTTTAGATCTATTGCTAACAGATAATATTCCCAGTGCATATAACCAAGATGGTAAGAAGGCATCTGTGCCTGGCAGAGTGCTACAGAATGCAATGAAAGAAAAATTTCCAATGGGTTAGTCCTATATTTAAAACTAGTCTCTCTTTTAAAAAAGTAGATAAAGAAAATCCTAAAAGTTGGAAAGTTTCTTTGGATCTCTTTTGTTCCCGAAATTGCAGTTACAGATTTCAGTAAGTAATTTTCCTGACCCCCAGAAAGAGGGAAAAAGTGATGTTTGAAATGAAACCCCACCACCACTGTTACAAACAAACACAGAGACCATACTACATTAAAACCTAAGAGCAGAGGTCCTGCAGGAAGGTGCTCACTGGCTCTCACTATCAGCATGGGAAATCAGATCTTATATATGTCCCCTTTTACTCTGAAGACTCTTGAAGACAAGAGATCACTAACACATGGTCATTTCATTTAGCTTTTTCCCTTGGCTTTAAGCCCAGGCCAACAAATGCACTTATAAGAAATAGAAGTAAAGGAATAAAACTGCAAAATTTATAGAACTGAAAACATCGTAATAGAAATATATATTCTGTATGTGCAGGTGTATATCATGATGATGGGGGTAGGCAGTGTCTTGTCCACACTACTGACTTAGTTATAAAAATAAATCCAAGTTCCTTGAGAATCATCAGTGGCTACTGTGGTCCAAACAATGTTTCTAACTCTGTAGGACATGAATAACAAATTCCATGAACAAAATTAACGGTTATAAACTAGAAAAGGACAAAGTTTTAAAATCAGTACAAGTTACTGAGAGATTCAAATCGAATTCTCATTCCAGGGTTGTTAGAAGAGAACAGTTACAATTGAACTTTCCCTTTAACTTAAAAGTTTTTAGACTTCAGCATAATCATCAAATCATCTAGAAACTTTTAATCTATGAAATTTGGCTATGATTCATTTTTTATATAGATTCTTTTATTAAAGCCAAAAAATGAGAGTGGAACAAAGAGCCCTTGGGATATCAGTACTTTCTATTCACCTCTAAATAAAGACTGAGCAGCCCCATATCGTGTGATTGTTTCATCAAACCCTCCTTAATAAAATTTCAAGTCGTTTTTTTTTTTTCAATAGAGGATTGAGCATGGATAGCCCATTGCCTAATAAAGAAGTCAAAATGCAGATAGAGATCTATCCAAACTTGGTCTAAAAAAACTCATTTTACTAGCTCCTTCTAATTTCTGACAATATTATACAGATCAAGGTATAAAAGTTAAAAAAGTGATTTTACCTTAAGGTGAACTAATTTTCTCATCATATTATATCTGAATGAATCCTTACATGATAACTCTTGGACTTACTTTTGGAAAATAAGGCCTGGTTATGCCACCTAGAAATCCAGGAAATAAAATCCTGTGGATTACTGTGAAAGAAAAAAAAAAAAGGTAGAAGACACCAGATATTCCTCTGACTCTTCCCAATGTTCTTCAGCGTTCTAGACAGCCTATCCAAATCAGCACATGACTCAGTAGGCCACTTCAGTGCTTTATAAAAGTGTGGCCATGTTTAATTCTTTGTATCTAGGTTCTGGAATAGTATGCCTTGCCAATTTTTTTCTCTATTAGCCTCCCTCATCACACATGAAATTAGTTATTGTGCAAATTTTAACTCCACCTACTTATGTTTTCTAGAGGACTTTGGCTAAGAATGATCTTAGTATATATTCTAAGTGTTCCTCAGTGTTAGACATTAGTATGTGTTCTGAACATATTTCTTTACTTGGCCCAATTTTTATTTCATCCCCAACTATAGAAAACAGTTTTATGCATACTGAAAGACTTTCCATTTCCAATAATCAACATGTCTCTCTCTTTTTTGACCTCATGGTATTTCCCTAAACTGGGGAATCGGCTCCTCCATTTAGATAATTTTGCAAAGGCTTAGAGTATACAGGAGTTAATTCCCCTAGAGTCAACTCTGAACAAGAAGCTCTCCTGCTTATTGGATATATATAAAATGCAAGGGGAATTCTGTGATCTTCTCAGAAGAACCAGGAAAATTGAACCCTTGCAGCCCTCAGCAGCTTCTTGGAAAACAGCCCTTAACTATTTTTCATCTTTATCTCCTTCACCTAGTTTTAATTTCTTTCACAAACTCTCTTCTTTCAACTTAGTTAGGAATCTCTAAACAAAGACAGTCATCACAGAAAAAATTCTAGAAAACAGACCTTCAGGATTGGATTCTGTAAGTGGACCTCACAATGGTCAGATATCAGTTCTTGCTGACATCAAACAATGATGTTATCGAGTGATGATAACCCCTGACTTGTGATGCACCATTACAGTCACTAATAGTCTCACCTGCAATGGACTGAAGTAAGGTACCATTCGAGTTAGACAAATTAATATATGTGCTTTAATGACTTGGAGCAATGGTTGTGATAAAGATGAAGATGTGTCTGACCTTTGTTAAAAGACTTGAAGACTTGAAGAAAGACAATGACAGGCTCAGGTTTTCCAAATAGAAGCCTGGAGATATTGGCATCATCAGAGAGACAATCCATGGAAGCCAGCATTGTATTGTCAGTTAGGCTCAGAATTTAACCGTCAGCAGAACAGCAAAGGAAATAATGCACAAACTCAACAAGTATCCCAGGGTAAAATTGGGTCTCTGAAAGATGTGCTCTGTCTTTCTCTGCTCTCCTGCTTCAAGGCCTTTTTTTTCAAAGTCACAGGATTCCAATCAGCTCAAGTGAAAATATAATGCAAATTCAAGAAGTACTCTTTTTAGAAGCTACTCACAACCAGTGGGGGAGAAGAGCCAACACGCCATTCTGAGAGGCTTTCAGTGAGCGTCTTGGAGATCCTAAAAAGATCAAACCCTTACTTTCTAGAGTAGCCACCATCATGACATTTCTTTATAACAGTATTTCTTGCATCTCTGCCTCCCCTTTTTTCTCTTTCACTCTTTCCTTTTGGGATGACTTTCTAAAAAATCTGCAAATATGTCTTCATCCCAGACTTCTCTTTCCATAAGAAGATAATCTAAGAAAACAATCATTCCAAAACTTAACCTACTGAATTCAAAATCAGAAAATTTCAATTTCAAGTATGTCATAAAAGTTATACTTAATTCTACAGAAACAAGATTCTTTAAATCTTAAGTCTCCATGGAGACTTAAGTAAGTCTGAGTAAGTGGGGATTGATAGGAAAATTGAACAGAAGTCTTTTCAGAGTCCTGAAGTTTCAAGTGACTGAGCAGGGGGAAGAAACATGGAGCTAAGTGTGATTGACAAGTGCGAATTTTTACTTTTCTGGTCATTGGTCTGCGCAGAGTGACAGATATCCACCAGATACATTAGTCAGAAAGGCCCCTTAGGTCCATCATAAGTAGATCATAGATGATCTCTTCTGCTTCTGGGTCCTATCAGGATCTGAAGAGTCTCCTGAAAGTTTTCTGTGGCCCAGTCTCTCTTGTTTTCCTGGTCCAACTCTTCAGGGACTGTGTATAAGAAAGGCAATTTTTCCTTTTCTTTTCTTCAACACATCAGTGTCCTTCCTTGCATTGCTTTTCTCTGTCTGCTTCATTGACTCAGAGAACCAATTTCTTATCCAAGATGGCAGGATCTTTTATACTCTGTCCTTCCCCATCACTTTACTGAGGTTCTGAAGGCTATTTCTACAAGAGTTCATAGGCTTTTAGAAACTAAAGTCAGGAGGACTATACATATTTTTTCTATTATATCCCTCCTTGGAAGCTATAAATAAAAAATAATAAGAAGCAGGGAAACAATAAGAGAAGGAAAATTCTGGGAAAAAAGACAAACGCATACAAACAGATTAATATATATATATATATATATATATATATATATATAGAGAGAGAGAGAGAGAGAGAGAGAGAGAGAGAGTATTTTATTTATAAAATATATATAATTTATTGGGTATTTTATTTATTGTATTTTACCAGAATTTAACAATGGAGAAAATAAAAGTGAAAAGTGATAAAGGTGTAATTATTTTCTCTGTTTCCAAATGTTTCATTCATTATTCAAAAACAAATTATATTCCATAGATAAAAGAACTTTGTGCCTGCATGTGTGTGAGAGCGAGGGCATAATATTGTATCAGTCTTAGGCAGAAGATGAGGCAGTCTTCTCCTATGTAGTCTATGCAGGCTCACCCTATATAATCCCAATGAAACCTCGTAATTCTGAAAAGTAATAAGTATTTGGTCCAATATATGTTATATATGACCTAGTTTCATTGACATTTTTATCTTTTGTATTGGGGAGATTTGAACTCAGAAAAATTCTACCTTCAAGAAATATTCACAGGACTTTTTTATTTTTTTGAGACAGCGTCTCAATAAGTTGCTGAGAGGCTCACTGTTTTGCTGAGGCTGGCCTTGTACTAGTGATCCTTCTGTCTCAATCTCCCAAATGCTAGGATTACAAGTGTGAACCAACCACCTCTGGCTAGTTTCCTTGTTCTTTACTTTTAAAACCTTGGTTTAGAGTGATGGAGACAAATCAACTCTTTTTTTTTCTTCTATATAGCACTTATTTTCTATAAGTGTTATTTTCTATTTTTTTCTGCCAATCTCTTTTTGAACCTAACAGATCAATCTCCTTCACAGAGTAAATCCTGGAAGATGTCTGGGAAATAAATTCCAGCCCATGTGCAGAATTCCTGACACCCTGTGGTTCTCTTTTGTGGAACTATAATCCATTTCTCAGTGATTTTCTCTATCTTTACATTCATCTATATATGTCTTTTAGGTGGCTGAGCTGACTGCTTATTCAGTTGACTTGGGGCACTGCAGCATTATTGATTGTTGGCATTTTCATGATTGGTGGAAAATAATGCAAATCTTAAAGCTTATCTGAAGTAAAAACAGAAAAAAAAAGATTCCCCAAGAGAACATTTCCAGGTACTAGTATTCATAAGCTTCAGGCTCAATTATGAGTGCAGAAAAGATGAAAATAAACAACAACACCCAACAAATATAAACACAAATATTTCACTGCCTCGGAATCCTTAATAGCCAGCATTGCAAAAGGGTCTGAGAAAAGCCCAGTAAATTATGAATAAATCTAAAATATCTTAAAACATTAGCAGCATCATGAGAACCATGGATAAAATTACATACAAAGCAGTGGTAATAGGATGAAACAATTAACACCTATATCCACTTCACTCTGTGTGCCACGTACCCACAGCGTGAGTACAGTTTTCTGTGTTTTCCTTCTGAAGAAAGGTAAACAGTTTGCTGCACAGAAGAGAAAATGGCAGCTATTTGAATTGCAAATTTCTTCTGTGGCCATTAGTTACCCCTGCTATTTTCTAGAGTGATTTGAAATTGGGATTCTTTAAGCATTTCCAGTTGAAATACTTTGCCCTTGATCACCAGCACCTTGAAACAGTTAAGAAGCGCTTCATAATCTCTACCTTATAGCATTTAGTAACCAAATGTGGGGGAAGAAATACAAGGTTATGGCTAGGTTTCATCACTCAGTACCATTTTGCCACTGTCTACCATTTCTCTCCTTAACATGTTTATTTGAATGCAAAATAAATCTAACAAGTTTCCATTTTGTTCTTACCACTGAACTTGAATCTTTGAAGTGAGTAGTCTCTAATACCAGGTTTATAGCCTACTATAAGCCTGGTATTTTCAGAAGCAAAATTTTCAAAAAGCACTGCATTCTTCCTACTGAATTAAATAATAATAATAATGAGGAGGAGGAGGAGGAGGAGGAGGAGGAGGAGGAGGAGGAGGAGGAAAGGAATGGGAATCACACCAATATTAAGATGATAAACTATTAGCTATGTTATTCAACTAACTGTTTAGTCACCAGAAAGAGCATTGTCTTTGTCTCCCTGAAACAATGTAAGGAAATTAATTGAAGTGTGATGAATGGTTCATGAATGTACCTTACATTCCCTTCCTTGAAGGTTATTTATTAGGTTTCTAAACTGCCCCATAATATACCCGAATGCCTTTAACTTTAAAGGAACCTATTTCATGTGCTGGGAAAAGTAGAAGTTTGAATGAAGCTTAAACTACATTTTAATTACCTACTGATTTAATAAAGGTCCTAGGTATACACTTTGTAAGTACATTGCAAATATACCTTCCTGCTGACAGAAACTACCTGCTCTCCAACTTCATTCCATACCGGAGGTTGGCTGGACAGCATGGGACATATTCAAAAACTCATCAATGTAAATGATGATTTTTATACAGCCAGTGGGGGACATCTATAGACTTCTGTAATAATATAATATTCAAAGAAAAAAGAAAAAATTGTTTAAGGAGTTTTCCCTATATTCACTTTAGTGGTTAAAAGAAGAATGTTTTCTCTTTGTTTGGTCCTGGGAGGTGGGAGAAAAAGGGCAGGGTAAAGTTGTGGAAAATGATCTGAATTCTAGAATTACTTCCCAGGCATCTCTGATATTTCCATTTGTAATAACAATGGACCCTTTGGCTCACAGATTTCTTTTCATCTGGCCATCTCAAAACACTTTACAGATAGCTTCTCATTCTTGTAGCTTCACTTTTGGTTCAGTGAAATCAAGATAACCTGCCATCTGTACTTTGTCTTTATGAGACTAGATACCTGGGGTAAGGCACAAAAGGCAAACCCTGACAGGAATCTTTTCTCCACAATTGAATCGACCCAAGGATGCAGAATTTTTCCCCCCAGTGGTTATATTTGGATCAACATTTCAGTAACCAATTCAATTCATGTCACTGAAAACAGAATAATAAAACAAGCATCTAAATTTATGTGGAATTTTGTTTGTACAAGAGTTGCAGAGTTCTTGGGTAGAGTCAGAGTACTCTAAACCCTCCAGAAACATTTAAGTATTTTTAGAAAAGCACGTTTTGTCAAGTTTAAAAAATATAGGATATGAATAAGAATAAATTTTATACCACTGTGACCAAAAATAGCCTGCTACTAGAGTCCCTAAGTAGGTTTAATATGAAAAAAGTGAAGCAAGAAGTTAAACAAACCAAAGCAAACAAAAACACAACAAAATGTTTGTTGATGAGAGAGAATAAGACTTTTTTAAGATCATGGTAATATTTTTAAATAATCTGTCATACATTTCACCATAAAGTATATAATTTTATTTTTCTCATTATATTATTATTATTATTATTATTATTATTATTATTAGTGCATTGTAATCATACATCATGATGAAGTTCAGGATGATAAAAACATTCATGCACACAACATTTATTGAGTTTCTTCCTGGCTCCCCCTGCACCCTGAACCCGTTATCTCACACTCCCCATGAACACCATTAAGACTGACATTGATAAACTTGTATATGTTCATCATGTTCATTAAAGTGTTTCTTTCACAGAGTCTCCCTCCAGTTACCTGCCTTCCTCCCTTATGGCTTCATACTCCACTTGGGCTTTTCCTCTTTTAAAGTTCCCCCTATATTCTTCTCTAGCCACCACATATGAGGAAAAACATCAGATCTTTCCCTTTTTGTAACTGACTAATCTCACTTAGCATAATATTCTCCAATTCCATCCATTTCCCCAGAAATAATTTTATAATCTCCCAAATATCTCATGCCTATTAGATTGAATAATCACACATTTGACATTTAAAGTAATAGATACTGAAGTATTATTATATTCATTCTAAATAAATGACAGTGTCCAGTATGCTCCTGGGACCTCATGCACAAGAAGCCACAGCTGAAATTGAGAATGGTTTCTCATATTGCTTTCCTGTAAGGATTGCCTCCTCTGTGAACAAATTAAGCAATGAAGACTAATACTCATTATAAAAACGGTGTGAAAAGCCATCAAAAGCTGGGATGTAAGGAGCCATGAAAGTAAGATCAAAGACACTAGGGTCAGTTAAAGGGCATGCAATTCACTTATTAATTAATTAAAAAATGTGGTTTCTACTGTCATGGTTCATTTGCCATTGGCTCCATTATATTATATCAAGTAAAGTGTTGGTTTGCTTTGTACTTTGCACCATATTACTAATAGACTTCCTACTGTTTCCACTAACAATACACAATCCGTAGGCATCTCTTGATCAATGAGATAGTATGCATACTTCTTAAGACTTTGCCCACTGGTGGACCGAATTCTTCCATCCTTATCTACATAGTTTCCATTATGTTTTTACTTCTAATTATCTAACTTTTAATTCAAAAACTCTTCTCTCAGATTAACACTTTTGTTTATCTATGCGGGTCAACCCTCAACAATAACTTTTAAGCTTCTTAATCCTTTAATATTTAAAATACATACAGGATCACAGGAAATGGGAAAATGTAGAATCTATTAACATGCACAGATAGAAAGATTTTTGTTAGATCTTAGAGACCTTCTGCTATGTACATATCTAACTAAAATAATTGGACTTTCTAATTCCATTAATATTTCTAAATAATTTTAAACTTGAGATGAAACCAGTTGGTTAAAGTTTGAAGCAATATTCTGTAGGCTTCCAGCATTACAAATTGGATAAATGAGCTACATGTGCCCATATCATTGGCAATTTTATTCATCCTCATGGAACACTACTGCATCAATTTGGATAAATTCTGCCTAAAGATTAAAATAAGATCACAATGCACAGAGACACACTGACAATTTTCCAAGGAGTAAGAAGCTACTTAAGCCTTGAGTGATCTACATATATGTTATGATTTATATCATAAAAATCAAAAGCTCCTGTGTGCAATGCCAAGTCTCCAATGCAGCAAGGATCAGAGATAGGAAATGGCTGAAAAGGGTGTGTCACTGGGGTTGTGGCCTGGAGCACTATGCGTTACTCTGGCCCCTTCTCTACCATGCTCTGCTATCCTGACATTTCTGCCTTGGAGCTGGCTGCTCATGAATTGGCCCTTTAAAAACATGAGCCAAATTAAACCTTTCCTCCTCTCAGTTGTTTCTGTCAGATATTTTGGTTACAGTAGTGAATAGCTGACTAACATGGAAATTGGTCCTGTGAATTGGACCTGGAATGTCCTCTGAGAGGCTCATGTGTTGAAATTCTGGTCTCCAATACAACAGTGGTTAGAGGTAGAGTTAGGCTGGAGGAAGAGGGACATTGGGTTTATGACCTGGAGGCTTTATCAGTATCATAGCCCTTCCACCAATGTTCACCTCTCTCAATCTGCTTTCTGATTGCTATGAGTTTTCCTCTGCCAAGCTCTGCCACCATGTTTCTCTTTTGGAGTTGGCTGCACATGGACTGAACCTCTGAAAGCATGCCACAATGAACCTTTCCTCCTCTAAAGTGCTCTGTCCGGCCGTCTGCACACACTGGAGTTCAGGCCATTAGTATTATAGCTGGTTCTGTGCTTTCCTTTGTGGATATAAGTCCCTCCTGGGCTCTCCTATCTCATCAGCAAATGCAGAGCTGAAACTCCAAACCTCCTGGGGAAAATCAGATGTACAGCCACTCAATCTGTCAACCAAAGCAAATTTCTAACTAACTATTCTTGATTGTCAGCTGTAAAAACAGTGTTTCAAGTTTGGTGACATAGATGCCATCTTACCTTCCCAAGAGGTAGCAATCATTATTGACAGTATTTTGTCACTGCCAGTCAAGTCTAAATGGCCAGCATTGTCTGCATTTTCCAAAGAATCCCTCTGGGTTGTTGGGAAGTCAATCCTGTGATATTTGAGCACAGAGGGTACTTAGTCACTTAAGTCATGTCAGAATAGTAATATATCTTTGAAGGCATATTAACTTAAAAAACAGTCTGAAGTATGCTCTTTATACTTATGAAATCTCTTAGCTAAATAAAGAAGTAAGGGTTATGCTTCAAAAATCCAAGTTCTTGCCGGGTGCTGTGGTACATGCTTGTAATCCCAGCATTTGGGAGGCTGAGACAAGAGTATCCAAGTTCGAGAGGACTTCCGGGAAGATGGCGACTGAGAAAAGCGGGGCTTAAGAGCCCCGCTAACAACAAATCTCCATTACCACAAAATCAGTGCCTTTCAAAGCCAGAAAACAACATCACCAGAGAAACAAAAAAAATCACCAGGCTCCAGAGAGAAAGCGGACTGAGAACAGAGCCACAGAGGAGATCCTCACGCGCGAGGACGTGGCTTCACGCCCGAGGACGCGGCAGCAGCGCCATACTGCCGGCGGCACCGGCGAATTCACAGGACGGCCACAGCAAGCTGAGGGGAGCCGCTGCGGAACAGCCAGGCAGGATTTCTCGGCGCAGAGGGCATCTAAAGCTCCCAGTGGCTGAGCTCAGCACACGCTGCAGGGATTCAGAGTGAAAATCAAAACCAAGAAAAAAAAACGCCAGCCCCATAGCCGAGGGCGTAGCAGCGGCGCCATATTGCCACCGGCGGCAACAGCACCGAATTCACCTAATTCAGTAGAGCTACATCTGCGTACTCAAGAATAGTGAGTCAAATTGTGGGCCACAGCGGAGAAATCCCAGTACTGTACTCACTGGGACTTGACCCAGTGGGAGAGGGGCGGTGGCAATGATATCACACCATAGGAGAACGTGCAACCTGGCACCCCCCACAGTCTAAAGCAGCCTCTATCGACTCTCTGGGTCGGAGACTCTGTGATACAACCCAGTAAAGGAGTAGTGGGGTCTGAGATACTACTGACTCGAGATCCAGAGCACCTTAAGTGAAGTCATAGTGACCCAAGGGAAGAACCCAGAGAAGGCACAAACTTCCGAAATCATGGGAAAGAGGAATAATACTGGAGCAATGAATGCTCACAACCCCACAACATCAGAACCCAATAAAACAGAAAATCAGAGATTTCTAGAAGATCAAATCAGGAAAATAACTGTAGAAATAATAGAGGTGCTTCGAAAGGAACTCAGAGAGAGCCAAAAAGAGATAAAGGATGCAATTAATGAAGTAAAGGCCTTGTACTGGTATTGGGAAGAGAGTTTAAAATGTATTAATGTGTCAATACTGGGAAAGATGTCCAATCTTGAAATATGTCTTCTTTACTAAGAAAGCCAGGGCTAAGCTAACATGTCCTTGCATTCCTAAGAACAATTTAACACATTTTGGGGGAGAAGACGAAAGGTAAAAGCCTGTGTCTGGAGACAGAGATGCCTCCCCCTCTGGCCATAAATCTGGGTCTGTGTTTGGAGACAGAGATGTCTCCCCCTTTAGGCCATAAATTCGGCTGGAGAGATAACAGAAGCAGAGCCGGGGTTGGAGATAAGGTGTAACATGATCTCCAAAAATCAGAGGGACCTGCTGAACTTAGACAGGATAAAAATTCAGTAAACTGGAGTTCGTTGGCATTTTCATTCGAATTGCCCCCCTGTGCCTCGCTCTGGCACAGGGCTGTAACTATCTCTATATTTCTATCTTTTTAATAAACTTCTTTAAATCTGCAGCAGCTGTCCAAGCGATGAATACTTATTCTTAGCTTAGGACAAGAATCCACGTTTTTTCTGTTTGTCTCTGTGTGTCTGGTGGTGGGGGGGGGATTATTTCACACCACACACCTTTCCCCCCCCAACCTATCCCCTGCAACAGGCCTCAATTCAAAGCACAAACAACCGATTAGAACACATGGAGAACAGAATCTCGCTCTTAGAAGATGATCATTCCAAAAATGAACGCATAGTTTCTAATCTAGAAAAAAATATCCGACAGCAGGAATCTGATATTGAAGAAATATGGTCCCATTTTAAGAGAGCTAACCTAAGAATAATTGGAATAGAGGAGGGAAAAGAACGTGAAACCAAAGGGATCAACAATCTCTTCAAGGAAGTAATAGCAGAAAATTTTCCAGACATAGAGCAAGAGGTCGATACACAGGTCCATGAGACGTATAGAACACCCTTTAGACAGGATCGGAGAAGAGGATCCCCACGCCACATAATTGTCAAAATGACCAATGTGGAAGCCAAGCAGAGAATCTTAAAGGCAACAAAAACAAAGGGCCAAGTGACATTCAGAGGCAAACCAATTAGAATCACTCCAGACTTCCCAAACCAAGTTATGAGAGCCAGAAGGGCTTGGAGTAACATATTCCAATTTTGAAAGAAAACAACTTCCAGCCAAAAATTTCCTACCCAGCAAAACTTTCTATCAAATTAGATGGAGAAATAAGAAGCTTCCATGACAAATAGAAACTGAAGGAATTTGTGTCTTCAAAACCAGCACTAGAGAAAATACTCAAAGAGATTAATTACAAAGAAGAAATAGGTAACACACATCAGAACTAGAGAAACAAGATTTTCCATCCAACAGACAACTAAGATTGGTTATCTGTGGAGATTCATTATTTATGTTAGTCTTTTACCTATCTCTAAAGGGTATTGTTTGCCTTTATTGTTGTTAATTTTTAGGATTTCTAGTTGGAATATTAATATACCTTCAGATATAGCATTTGGAAATATTTTATCCCATTCTATTAGTAACTGTTAACTCTGTTTACATTGTCTTTGGATATACAATATGTTTTTTATTTTTTAGGGAGTTTGTATACTCTTATGTTACCTGTGCCATTGAAATCATAACCAAGAAATCACTGCCAATTTCAATGTTGTGAGGTTTTATGACCCAGATTTTCTCCTAAAAGTTTATAGTCTTAAGATTTATATTTAGGTCTTTTATCTATTTTGAGTTAATATTGTATATGGGATTAGGTAAGGGTCCAATTTTATTCTTTTCCATGTAATTATTATTTTTCAACAATATTTAGTTAAAAGATTATTATTCCCACCACCAAATGTTCGTGGAAACCTTGTCAAAAATAACTTGACAATATAGGGAAGAATTTAGCTCTAGGCTTTTATTTAACTCCAATGGTTTATATATCTGCCTTTATAATAGTACTACACTGTTTCAATTATTGTAGCTTTATATGGTTTGAAATCAGAAAATATACATCTTCTAGCTTTGTTCTTTTTCAAGATCGTTGTGGGTACCTAGAGTCCATATTCCATATTAGGATAGATTTTTTTTCTGAAAAATAAATATATAAATATATGATAGTTTCACCTAAAAAATAGAAAAAATAGATTCTCTGGTAAGAAAGAAAGCAAAAAGAAATATTGAAATGTTATCTTTAAGTCATCAAAAGCTTGGTATCAGACAAATGAAACTGTTATGTGAGATTATCATTTTTAATTTTTGATAAATTGCTATAATACTAGATGTCAATCACTAAGCCAAGCATGGGAGGGAGGGATGGGGAGAGAATGGGGTGGGGATCGGGTGGGGGCTGACTGGGCAATGTGTGCATGTATGTCTACAAAAGTATGTATCCCACTATGATGTATGAATATAGTGCACCAATTAAAATTTAAAAAAAATTTAAAAAAAAAGAGTATCCAAGTTCATGGACAGCCTCAGCTACTATTTAGTGAGGCCACTCAGTGAGACCCTGTTTCAGAATAAAGAATAAAAAATAGAGCTCGGGGCTGGGCGTGGTGGCACACACTTGTAATCCCTGCTCTTGGGAGGCTGAGACAGGAAGATCACACAGGTTCAAAGTCAGCCTCAGGCCGGGCGGGGTGGCGCACACTTGTAATCCCTGCGCTTGGGAGGTGGAGACAGGAGGATGGCACTGGTTCGAAGCCAGCCATGCTGGCTTAAGAGACCCTGTTTACAAATAAAAATATAAAAATAGGTCTGGGAGTGTAGCCCGGAGGTAGAAGGGCTTCCAGGAACCCCAGTACCACCAAAAAAAAATAAAACAAAAAAAAAAAACAACCAAAAAAAAAAAAAAAAAACAAAGCCAGTTTAAGAGACCCTGTTTCCAAATAAAATACAAAAATTAGGTCTGGGAGTATAGACTGGAGATAGAGGGCCCCTGGGTTCCATCCCCAGTACCACCAAGAAAAAAAAAAGGGGGGGGGGCTGGGGGTGTAGCTTGGAGGTTAATATGCCCCTGAGTTCCATCCCCAGTACCAAAAAATAAAAAAATAATCCAAGTTATCATTAAACAAACTATATGTAAATATGTCTGATCCTGAAAAATGGATACTCTTTGCAGCTAAACTGTAAATATCACAAAATAATAATTATTCTTTTTAATTTTCCTCCATATCATCCCATCACATAGATGTCCAAATGAACTATATTTCTGCCAGTGTTTTCAGATTGATTTTTTTCAAAATCAAGTCATTATTATTTTATCTGAAAAACAACTCTTTTGTACAGGCCTAAGTTTTATGTTTTCCAGTTCACTTCCCACCGTATCCCAGATGTCTTGCCTTCAGATCAATTCAGAATCTTAATATCTCTCCTTCAATACTATATTAGTTGAAACTCAAATCATTTACCCTCCCTACCACCTAAGGGTGCTATATATGTCACTTTCCCTATTCTCTGTAAGAGTCTCCAGACTCATCATGAGTCTCCAGACACATTAACATTTGCATTCCATAGTCTAGCCAGTAGCTGATAAATATGGAGTGAATCAAATGCATGCAACTTTGTCATTTTTCAAAAGTAGTTTCACATACCAATGAAATAATCACTTGCTAGACCAGGATCCATTTGAAGTCAAAGGCAACTTTTATGATTTTAGCAAGACAATAGCATAGTGCTTTGCTTATAAGTGATCTCATTATATTTATCAATTATATATCTACAAATGCAGTGTATGGTTTTGTTATGCACAGTTCCAGGAGTCCCCAAAGACCACCAGGAGACATACACCATATTCAAAAACAAAACAAAGAGCCTTTATTCTGGCTTAAGCTCTGACTCTCGGACTTTACTGACACAGCAGATCCCTACTGAGAGTCCCTTCAGCAGTAGAGAGGAAGCTTTCATGGCGGTTAGGGTAGGGGTGGAGGAACTAGCTACAGCTGAGCAAGGTTGGTCTGGTGCAAGGGGATTGGTCCATACTGACCACATCAGCTTAAATTTAAGCGCAGCTTTGGGGGTTTTAACAGTCAGTATTCAGCTGGGCTAACAACCAATTCTTAGCTGACCAAGGTCAATCCTGCCTGCAGCTTATTGGCTGATAGCTTTAGAGACAGAGAGAAGGAATTTGTTCTGCCTAAATCTTCAGTTTCATGAACTTAAATTCTGTACAAAACGGTAAGCATATTTGCTCATTTCTTTGTAATTTTATAATTTTATTTATTTAATTTCATAATTTTATTTGTAGTACTGGGGATTGAACTCAAGGCCTTGCATACCAGGCAAGCACTTTGTCACCAAGATACATTCCCAGCAATTTTTATCTTATTTTGAGAAAACATCTCTCACTTAGTTTCCCAGGCTGGCATAGAATTTGCTATTCTCCTGCCTCAGCCTCCTGAGTAGCTGGTTTTACAGGTGTGTGCCACAGCACCTGGATATTTGTTCATTTAAAAATAATATTCATATTATGTTTTAAAAATAAAAAAACAACATGGCTGAGTTCTCCCCAGGAATAATAGTTGCAAGGCAAATTAAAAATGTATGTATGTATGTATGTATGTATGTATGTATATGTATATATAATCTTTTTTTTCTCATTACCTACCTGGGCAGTGCATCAAAAAGGCATTGTTGATAAAGACTAGCTGGATAGCTCAGCCTCAATAACACGTTCTATGCTCCCTGAATCTGCCATTAGTCACCCATGCGCACCCCCACACTCATTGGGGAGCTTATAATTATTTGAGCAGTAGCCCATTTAAGATAATGCCCGGGAGCCATAAAGAGTAATTAGAGGTTTCTGTAAAAGCTTTTTAATTTGTTACTCCACAATTAATTTACGTTGTATGCTATATGTCATGGAAAAATGTACCTTCTCTGATGCAGAGACTGGAGAAAACACATTATTCACATCATGGCGTATGGCCTATGGACTCTTTTTCTCCTCACTGAGGTTGCTCTAGAAAGCAAGAAAGCAAAGGCGTTAGAACCACGGCATGTATTTCAGAAGTATGCACAGCTGCTCCCAGGACTGTGTGGGTTGCCAGTGTATGTTTTAGACAGTTGACAAGAGGTTTAGTGAAAGAATCCAGTGATTAATTGAAGCAATTCTATAGGCTCTGGGTGAACATGAAGAGTTGCCGTAATCTAACTGGGGTAAGGGGCGGGGGGTGGATGGCTGGTTTCCCTATCTCCAAACCCCAGTGAAAGGATGATTTGTTTTTACATTCTTGAGATGATGTTCTTTTTAGGTGACCACCCATGTTCCAATTTCCACAGGAGAAAATTAGAACTTACAAAGAAACCAAAAAAAAAAAATGTTTTCTACTAATATGTCTTTGTAAATCTTGGGACTTATTCTTAATAGTGAATGTGTGGATTAATGGCTGCTTTTCTCATACAAACCCACAGCCAAAGACCTGATTGTCAATCCTTAAGGAAGATAGTTTTCATCATTTAATTTTCAGATTGCAAAATATCCCACAGTCCTTCTATAAATCTTCCATTCAGTACATAATAGTCTTACAATGATTTGGTCTTAACTCACTTGCACTACAATCTAGCTTGATGTCCTTTTAGTTCGTCTCTGATAATGCCAGTGTTTTCCCTGATTACGCTCCTTGTCTCATAAATCATTATTTCTAAATTAAACTGCAAGCGGCTCCTGGAGGTGGAACTCAATTCTATGGCATTTATAAAGTTCTTATTTTAATTCCACTGAAACACAGCCTTAGCCATTGGTCTTCAAAACAGCATGCTGGTTCTTGTATTTTTAATACTCCTATCAGGAATTTTTGCATATATCTTAAAATTGCTAACAATTGCTCGATTTGCAAATCCTTCCCTTTTCAATTTGTAATAAACACAGAGCTGATACTTTGGAGACAGATACTTAGGATATAGTGATAATTTTATGCCAGCATAGGACTAGAAAAATTAGTAATGAGTGGACTGCCAAAAAGTCTCAGTTTTTCCCCCATTCTTTAGCTACTTTAGATTTTGAACATATTTGTTTAATCAAGTTTCTTAGATTTCAGACATGACCTATGAACTCTCAGCAAGTTTGGAGATAAACTTCTGTCCTAAAATTATATTGATGGGAAAGTGCCTCATTTATGTGTCTTAATTTCTTCCAAGAAAAGGCTAGGAAACTGAGCCACTGATGTGTTCATTTTATTTCCTTTCAGTAGAGCTCTAAAAACTGAAGTTCAGATCTTGAAAAGTTATTGGATGTTCCTTCAAGTCATGTAAATAACACATTATTTCTTTTGTTTTCTAATTAACAAAGGACTAAATGTTATTGAAGAACTGTTGCAGACATTTTGGCATAAGTTTAAGCTACCTATTTAGGCAGATTTATATGTGTAGAACTTAATCTTCTGAGGACAAAATTAAAGGATAGTACAAATCCAAGTAGGATTTTAACTTACCTCAAATTGGATTTCGATTCCTTTTTCATTCAGTTGCAGTGTTCCTTTTATAGATCATGCTAGTATTAAGATACATTTGACTAACTAGGGACAGTTCAATATTGACGACTGTCAATTTAGTGAAAATTAGCAGTTTTGGACCTCAATGTTCACGGGAACTTATCACTATGCTTTAATAAGCATTCTTAGACTTTAAGGTAATTCTAAGCAACTCAAGAAAACTGTAAATTTTTATGTGAATTATTTTTTTTACAAGAGCTGATCTCCCTGACCTTAAAAATGTGTCTAGTAAACTTTACACTGAGGGTTTGTAGCAAAAATTCTTCAGTAGTTGAAGGTGATGATAGTCAACAGAAGCCTGCAGGCCAAATCTGGCCTCTACCCATTTCTGTAGATAGAGTTTAACTGGAACACAGCCAGGCCTATTTGCTTACAAAATGTCTATAGGTACTTTCTTCCTATAATGGCAGAGTTTTGTAGTTGCAATAAAGCCATATGGTAAAGACAACCTAAAATATTTACTATCTGGCTCATTCTGGAAAATGTTTGCCAAATCTGGTTTTAAATAACTTCATTCAAAGTAGGAGCACCTACCTTCAAAAGTGCTAACTTCTTTCTAATATCTACAAATGTCTTCAAAGCCTTCCTATGAGGCATCCTGTTAACAGGAATTCTCATGCATCTCAATGCAGAAGGGAAGGGAAGGGCAAGGGACTTCTGATAGAGAAGAAACAGGAGAAGAGGAAAAATAGCTATTCCTCAGCTGTCTTCAAAACAGAAGTATAATTTTTTTCTTTTTCTTTCCTTTTTGCTACTGTAGCTATTTAACTGTATGTATTTTCAGGAGAGCCCTTACACCAACTACAGAAAATAGTTTTCTTCCACTATTATTTCAACTAACTTTTCATTGACTCATGTGGTTCACACTGGTACTTATTCTCCTGGTCACAAGAAGTATTTTCCAGAATCATGCAAAGTTTATCAAACACACGTTTCTTGCTTTCTCCTGTGGACTTTTGAATGTCTACTATCTTTGCCAAAATGTGTTCTTCATCTAAAATTATGTTCTCCCAGATGTATCAAAAGTTCTTCTCAAAATTCAAATTATTTAAATCTTATCAGATTAGTGATGTCCTCTGCAATTTAGTGAGAACCTGTTTTGAAATAAAAATAATAATAATTAATAATAAAACAGGGCTGGGGTTGTAGATCAGAGGTACAATGTCCCTGAGTTCAATCTCCAGTACCACAAAAATTTTATGAAATTTCTGTTTTTCAAACTTCCATTTTCTCTCCCAAATTCAAAATTGTGTTTATAATAAAATTTTTATTTAAAGAGTAGCTCACTACCTCCACTCATGATTTTTTTTTTATTTTTTTGAGGACTAGGAATGGAACCCAGGGGTATTCTACCTCCAAGTCCTATTTTTTATTCTTTATTTTGAAACGGGGTCTCACTAAGTAGCTGAGGCCATCCAGGAACTGAGATTCTCCTGTCTCAGCCTCCCAAATTCTAGGATTGCAAGCTTGAGCCACTACACCTGGCTCTCCACTCATGAATTTTGATGACTCAAAATATCACACTTTGTGAAGATAGTTGGCATTCTATGCATTCTTGTTTCATTTTTTTTTTATAAATTTTTAGATAGGAATGAATCAATTTCTACATTGGAACAAAAAATAGAAAAGAGTTAAAAAGCTAGTAATGAAGATGTTTTTCTCTGACTCTACATACAGACGGAATCAATCTAGTTACCTTTACTCTGTGTCCCAAGCTCTCTGTGGCTTAAGACAAGGAACATACAACTTGTAACTTTCCACAATGTCAGCCATATTGATTATAAATCAAAAGGTATAATCACTACACCGTATTCAAGTTCATCCCTGGAGTACTTTGGTCAAATGGGGTCAAAGCATATTTCATTAATTACACACAAATTTTAAGTTCACATTCACACGGTTCACCAAATGACAGTTCACACTATCAGTTCACATTCACACAGTTCACATTCAGTTCACACTATCAGTTCACCAAATCAAAATTTCAGTCTGCAAAGCTGGAGGGTTCCCTGTTGACCTTGGCTTAGTTGTCCTCTTCAGGCCTGTTTCAGAAGAGCAACTCATAGGTCTCTGGAGCTCCTCCTCTGAAAGGTAGGCCAGAGGGGCTTCTGTCTCTCCTTAGAGGTGGGGGCCTTGGTGCCGGAGGATCAACCAATGGTCACTTCAGGCCATATCCCTTTGGATAACTGGGTTCAATGGAATCGAAGCTGTAATGGTGCCTTAGAAATTGCATTTATCTGGCCTCAGGTTCTTCTTTAAATTTTTTTTTTTTTTTTGTAGTCATAGCTGGATTACTTACCTTTCCTCTGATTGGTTAGCAGGTTGTGTGGGTTACTTTCTTTCAATTAGTCACTTAAACTTATATAATATTTGTTTGCAACTATCCTATAGTGTTCCATCCCATAATATTTGTTCACAATTTCAATATCTACTTAACAAAATATCCTATATAAGTCTATCCCATTATATTTGTTTACAACTTTAATGCTCGTTTACAATTATGCTGTAATATTCCACCATATACTGTCAATCAAAATCATACTATTAACCAAAATCACTGTTAATCAAGTTTAAAAAACTTTGTCACTGATAGTATTTGTAACACTCCACAATTTATAAGGATTGTCACTTGGCTTGATACTCCACCTACAGACTTAGTTATCAGCTGCTCATAAATAAAAATTATAGCCATTAATATAGCCTTGGGATGTAAAGAGTTCATAGAAGAGGGGAATTATATATTGAAATTAAAGTCCCCAAATTTGTTCTCTTAGACATTTAACACAGTTCTTGAATACCATTAGAGTGTTGTTGTATTCTCCTCATGGTCCTATCCTTAAATGTGCAATATAAAATGCAGTTAAAAATTAAGAATCCAGAAGCCTTCTTGTTAGCAGCATCAAACAAATGAGACAAAAACTTAGGATATAAAAACAGTTTGTTCCAGATGACATGTTCTGATAAGAGGTTACTACTGTCACTCACCTATACAATTTTATATTCTAACCAAAGTTAGTTGCTCCCTATTTTCTGATATTTGGTCCTTAAAAACAACATTTTGTTCATATCTCAAGTTCCATTTGAGAATATCCTGGCATCATATGCTTCCCAACAACACTGGATGAATTTTCATGTGAAATATCTATGCCTTTCCCAGCTTATCAGGCTTCTACCCTAGTGAACATCACTGCCATTATTTATTACACACATACACACATGCACAGACGCACACCTGAGGCTCATTCATTTCTTCTTTTTTTTATTCTTGATACTTTCATCTCTAAAAAAAACCCATAAACTTTCTTTTCCAATATACAGAATAGAGACAATGAGACAGAACCAATGGGGACATGAAATTCATTTATATATCTTCCTCTGATGACATTTTAGCTAAGCACATCCAAGACTATCTTCACCAGAACTAGCAGCCTACTGCTCTTGGTTACTAGTCCTAGTTATATTTCCCAAGAATCCAGAGGTAGAGTTCAAGCCCAGTAAGAATCAGGTGGACAGGTATCTCAGTAAACATTCTCACTCAATGACTGCTAACATAACTTGGGGGAAATTTTATTTGCTCACAGTTATTGGAGATTTTGGGGTTCAGTCCATGTGTACCGACATCTGCAGAGCCCATGACATGGTGGCAAAAGGCAGAGAGAGAGCAGGGTGGAGCTCCCCTCTCACATTATGGAGGCTTGAAGCAGAGAGAGCAGGGGGAGGAGAGACCATATAATCCCCAGGGTCACATTTCCAGGGACCTTTCCTTAGCAATCAAGCCCCACTTCCAACATTGCTACCTTGCTTCTGTGAGGGATCTGGGTTGTTCTAAGTCCAAAGCATTACAGAAGCAATCAGTGATTCCGGCCATCTTTCAGCTTCACTGCAATGGCAAAATTGCTCTTAGAAACTGGTGCAGCTGTGATGGTTCTTAAAGGCCACAGACACTTACACATATGGGGAAGAGAGACTTTTTTTTTTTGGTGGTACTGGGGTTCCTGGAAGCCCTTCTACCTCCGGGCTACACTCCCAGACCACATGGATTTTAGTTTGTGAGTCAGCACCTAGAACTTCTGCTGCACTAAAGAAAGGTGCTGGGTTTCTGGGATTTTAAAATCTTCATTCCATAGTCATTGATCCTGGTAAAGTTTTAATATGCCATATGCCATAGGTCATTTGCAGCAAGAATCTATGCTACTGACTCAAAAAGAGAAGCTCAGATTGTCTTTTCAGGACAGTGAAGTCAGCACTCAGGAAGAATGAAGAAAACAATGATGTTAAATTACCTTCCTCTTTCATTCCCCGATTATATATTGAAGAAGTGTGCTGCAGTTTGGATGTGGTTTGTTCCCTAAAAGTTCATGTTTGTTCCCTAGAGTGGAGATTCATAAGTGCTCAGGTATTTTCTTATAGCAACACAAAATTGGTCAAGACCATATACTATGTCTTTGACACTGTCCTTGGTAAAACAACAAGACAAAAGGGATGTTTGTCTGCAAAGAGCTTACATTTCAGTGGAAAAAAAGAGCTATAATAAGTAATTAAAAATACCTTATAATTTTAGAAATGGAGAAGTTCTAAGATAAGGAAATCACTTACTGGGGGGGTGAATGGGGAGAATTTCAGAAACAGTAGGACAGAGGTCAAGATAAACTGTCCTTTGAGAAAGTGATATTTGAGATGAGACTTGCCTCATGAGGGACCAGACAGATGGGACATCTCCCCAACTAAGGGGAAAATACATAAGCATGAGGAAATTATAATTTTATATAGTCAATGGTGCATATACGATAAAGTCCCTCATGCTGTACTCAAAACTATGGAGAGAAAATTAAAATAATCTTCATTTAAAATGTTTTTATTCAAATGAACAACATAGGAGGCAGAAGTTAAGGGTGGCAATTTCAAAATTAAGTACTCAATTGCTATTATATGGGTATTGGGAATTGAACCTAGGGTTGCTCTACTTGAAAACTATGTCCCCAGACCATGTTATATTTTATTTTTTAATTATATGTAATATATGTATATATTATGTATAACTTAAATATACATATATATAATATTTTGAGGCATGAGGGCACTTTATTGATCCCACTGTGGACAGAAAATGCTGCAGAGGGGTGGGGCAAGGGGCAGGAGCAGGGTGCTCAGGATCCTCAATCTTATGTGGAAGGGTGTGAGTTTGGTGGTGATGCAGAAGATGCTGAGGACCAGGGTTCAAATGCTCAAGCACTGGGCAGTGGAGGTGTAAGTCTGGTCCTGGTAATGTCGCCCACCATCTTCTTGACCCTATACTGGCAGTGGAAGTTCAGGAAGATCACCTTGAACAGGGGCCAGACCACGTGGTCAGGCACAGATGTCTCTCTGGGGACACTGATCATGGTGGTCATCATGGGGGCAGAGTGGTGGGGTCCCCACAGCATGGCCACTTCCTGATCCTCTTTGACCCTCTCATAGAATATGGGCAATGTAGTGGGGCAGGAGCATGTGGGAACCGGGGTTCATGTTGCCCACAGGTGAGTGGCTGTGGGGCAGAGTGGTGGGTTTCTGTCTGTGTGCTCAAAACAAGGTCTCACTTAGCTGCTGAGGCTCTTGCTAAATTACTGGGGCTGCTTTCATCCTGTAATCCTCCTGTCTCAGCCTCCCAAGTACTGGGATTACAGACAGGTGCCACTGGGCACGGATCTGCTTAGTTGTTTTCCATATATTTTTTATTGGAACAAAAGTGTAGGATCCAACTTCGGAAAGCCTCCAAAACTAGACTTTCAGTTTTGTAAAAGCAAGACGGTTTAACATTGTTTTGGCTTTATAAGACAAAATTCCTTTTCGTAATACATAATGATGCATCTAGACCAAAGCCATCGACTTTATGTGTCTAAGGATCAAAGAAAAGCAATTCAACAAGACACAAACTGACAGGTGTAGGTACTGCAGAAAAGTACTGAAATATAAGGAGAATTGTAGACAATGATTATAATGTGCAGTAATGCATTTTACTCTGCTGGATTATACCAAGGGAAACTCATGTGTGAAACCAGCAAAAGGCCTACAGAATACTACAATTAGAGCTGAGCTTTTAAGTAAATCATAGCTAAATCTGAATTTTAGAAAGATTAAATTAATTCATTTACTTAAAAATTTCCTGGATTAGAAGAAAAATATGAAAAGATAAAAATTATGAGCCTGTTTATTTATTTTTTGTTTATATATATTTTATTAGTGGGTTGTATTTATACATCATAATGGGGTAAAAAAAAAAAAACTTGTGTAGACATAAATGCACACATCACCCAGCCAGCCCCCACCCAGTCCCCACCTTACTCTCTCCTCATCGCTCCCTCCCTTGCTTGGTTTAGTGGTTGACTTCGATATGAATAAGTATTATGAGCCTGTTTAAAATGGAAGATCATGTTTTTTAGAGTAAGCACAATGAAAAGATTTTTAAGATTTAAAAAGATTTCATAGGAATGTATTATTGCCTAAGTCTTTGAAGGAGGATAAATCTGTTTTTGTGTTTTAATGAATTGTAAATAAATACATATGTTATCTTCTAACAAATCCTCAGACAATCTATTGATTAATAGAATCGTTGATATGATGTTATGGATTATAAAGCCGATTGGAATGACATATATTACTGAACAATTTCAGTAGTGTGTCTCTTTCTTTCATCAGTAATGGATGTAGAGGTACTATTTCTTTGCTGACCAATACACACATTTTCAAATACTCTTTTATATTTTTTTATTACAAAATGTGACAGTTGGTGGTAAACATTATGATGATGTATTGAACTGCTCTTCTTTTGAGAAATGAAAATATTAATTCAAAATATATTTTTTTTCTTTTTTTTAATTTTTATTTTTTATTGGTACACTGTATTCATACATCATAGTGGGATACAAACTTTTGTAGACATACATGCACACATCACCCAGTCAGCCCCCACCCGATCCCCACCCCATTCTCTCCCCATCCCTCCTTCCCATGCCTGGCTTAGTGGTTGACATCTAGTATTATAGCAATTTATCCAAAATTAACAATGATAATCTCACAAAACAGTTTCATTTGTCTGATACCAAGCTTTTGATGACTTAAAGATAACATTTCTTTTTTTTATTTAAACAATCTTTTTATTGAACTTAAATAGTATACATTTACACTATATTTGATGCCCTCCCCCCCCACCCCCATTTTCCTTTCCCCCCTCCCACCAATGGCTGTCCAGGTTAACCATGACTTATTCATAATTTTACACATGTTCAGGTGTAGACCCTCATTAATCAAGACCGACCTTCTTCCTCTCCTATCTTACCATCCAAACTTAGCTAGTATTTCCCCTTCAATAACTGGAGTCCCACTGGTATTCTTTGTGTTTCCTAGTTTGGGCATATTAGAGGAAACATATGTATCTTCTTCTTTTGTGCTTGGCTGATCTCACTTAACATAATGTTCTCCAGGGTTTTCCATCTCCTTGCAAATGACATAATTTTGTTCTTCTTTATGGCTGAATAGAATTTCATTGTGTGTATTTCCCACAGTTTTGCTATCCATTCATCTGTTGATGGTGATCTGGGTTGGTTCCATATTTTGGCTATTACAAATTGTGCTGCTATGAACATAGGTATGCATATGTTGCTGTAGTTCTCTGAATTCAACCCCTTTGGAAAGATACACAGGAGTGGCATAGCTGAATCATATGGTGGATCTATTCCCACCTTTCTTAGGAATCTCCACACAGATCTCCATAGTGGTTGAACTAGTTTGCATTCCCACCAACAGTGTAAAAGAGTTCCTCTTTCCCCACATCCTCGCCAGCATTTGTTGTTGTTTGATTTCTTTATGCTTGCTACTCTGACTAGGGTTAGATGGAATCTCAGTGTAGTTTTGATTTGCATCTCCCTGATGGCCAGTGATGAAGAACATATTTTCATGTATCTAGTAGCCCTTTGTATCTCTTCTTTTGTGAAGTGTCTATTTAGTTCATTTGCCCATTTCTTGATTGGGTTGTTTGTTTTGCCAGTGTAGAGTCTTTTGAGCTCTTTGTATACTCTGGATATTAGCCCCCTATCAGAATGGTGGCTGGTAAAGATCCTTTCCCATTCTGTGGGCTTCCTCTTAAGGTTATTGATAGTTTCCTTTGATGAGAAGAAACTTTTTAGTTTGATGTTATCCCACTTGTTTATTCTTACTTTAATTTCCTGAGCTTTGGAGGTTTTGTTGAGAAAGTTACTGCCTGTGCCAATATGTTGTAGTGTTGAACCTATGCTCTCCTCTATTAACTTCACAGTCTCAGGTCTAATTTCTAAGTCTTTGATCCATCTTGAGTTGATTCCTGTGTTTGGTGAGATATAGGGGTTTAGATTCATCTTTTTACAGATGGTTAGCCAGTTCTCCCAGCACCACTTGTTGAAAAGGCTGTCTTTTCTTCAGCGTATGTGTTTGGCCCCTTTGTCAAAGATTAATTGACTAAAGATGTGTGGGTTTGTTTCTGTATCTTCTATTCTAATCCACTGGTCAGTATATCTGTTTTTGTGCCAGTACCATGCTGTTTTTACTACTATTGCTCTATAGTATAGTTTGAAGTCTGGGATTGTAATGCCTCCTGCATGTTTCTTGTTATTGAGAATTGCTTTGGCTATTCTAGGTCTTTTCTTTCTCCATATGAAGTTCATGATTGATTTTTCTAGGTCTCTGAAGAATGTCACTGGTATTTTAATGGGAATTGCATTGAACCTATAGATCAGTTTTGGCAGAATGGCCATTTTGATGATATTTATTCTGCCTATCCATGAGCACGGGAGATCTTTCCATCTTCCAAGGTCTTCTTCAATTCCTTTCTTTAATGTTTTATAGTTTTTGTTATAGAGGTCTTTTACATCTTTGGTTAGGTTTATTCCTAGGTATTTTATTGTTTTTGAGGTTATAGTGAATGGAATTGTTGTTTTTATTTCTTTCATTGTGGATTTGTTGTTGGCATAAAGAAAAGCCACTGATTTCTTTAGGTTGATTTTGTAACCTGCAACTTTGCTGAATTTGTCAATCAGGTCCAGAAGTCTTTTGGTTGAGTTCTTTGGGTCTTCCAGATAAAGGATCATGTCATCTGCGAATAAGGATAATTTTAATTCCTCTCTTCCTATGTGAATTCCTTTGATTTCCTTCTGTTGTCTGATTGCTGCAGCAAGAGTCTCAAGGACTATATTGAAAAGGAGTGGTGATAGTGGGCATCCTTGTCTTGTTCCTGACTGTAGCGGAAATTCTTGCAGTTTTTCCCCATTCAATATAATGTTGGTTTGGGGTTTGCAGTATATTGCCTTGATGATGTTGAGGTACTTTCCTTCTATCCCAATTTTTTGCAGTGTTTTTAACATAAATGGGTGTTGGATTTTGTCGATTGCTTTTTCAGCATCTATTGCTATGATGATGTGGTTTTTGTTCTTGGTTCTATTTATGTGGTGAGTAACATGTATTGATTTGCGTATATTGAACCAGCCTTGTTTTTCTGGGATGAAACCGACTTGGTAATGATGTATTATTCTCTTGATATAGTTTTGAATGCGTATAGTTAGTATTTTGTTTAGAATTTTTGCATCTATATTCATTAAGGATATTGGTCTGTAGTTTTCCTTTCTTGAGGTATCTTTATTTGGTTTGGGGATTAATGTGATACTGGCCTCATAGAAGGAATTTGGAAGAGTTCCATCTCTTTCAATTTCCTGGAACATGTTATGCAGTATTGGTATTAGTTGTTCACTGAAGGTTTTGTTGAATTCAGCTGGGAACCCATCTGGGCCTGGGCTTTTCTTTGGTGGAAGAATTTTTATTGCCATTTCTATTTTTTTGGTTGTTATTGGTTGGTTTAGGCTTGCTATGTCCTCTTGGTTGAGTGTAGGAAGGTTAACTGTGCTTAGAAATCTGTCAATTTCTTCCAGATTTTCAAGTCTATTGGAGTATAAATTTTTAAAGTAGTTTCTGATAATACTTTGAATTTCTTCACTATGAGTGGTGATATCTCCTTTTTCATTTCTAATCTTGGTAATTTGAGTTGATTCTCTTTTTCTTTTGGTTAGGTTGGCCAGGGGTTTATCAATTCTATTAATCTTTTCAAAGAACCAACTTTTTGTTTTATTGATTCTTTGAATTGTTTTTTTGTTCTCTATTTTGTTTATTTCTACTCTAATTTTGATGATTTCTTGCCTTCTGCTGGCTTTGGAAATAGACTGTTGCAGAATTTCTAGATCCTTGAGTTGTGTCATTAGGTTCTTTACTTGGTGGTTCTCCGTCCTTTTTATGTGGGCACTCAATGCAATAAACTTTCCTCTTAGAACTGCCTTCATGGTGTCCCATAGGTTTTGGTAGGCTGTGTCTCTGTTTTCATTTGTTTCCATAAATTTCTTTATTTCTTCCCTAATTTCTGCTCTTACCCATTCGTCGTTCAATAGTGTATCATTCATTCTCCATGAATTTGAATACTTTCTTTCGAGTTTTCTGTTGTTGATTTCTACTTTTATTCCGTTGTGGTCTGAAAAGATGCAAGGAATTATATTACATTTTTTGAATTTGCTGGTATTTTCTTTGTGTCCAGGATGTGATCAGTTTTGGAGAAGGTTCCATGGGCTGCTGAGAAGAAAGTGTATTCTGTAGTTCCTGGTTGAAATACTCTGAAAATGTCTATTAGGTCCATTTGGTTTATGGTTTCTTTTAGTTCTAGAGCATCTTTACTCATCTTTTGCCTTGAAGATCAATCCAGTGGTGTGAGAGGCGTATTAAAGTCTCCCAGAATTATTGTATTTGGGTCTACTTGGGATCTTATGTCCAGAAGGGTTTGTTTTACAAATGTGGTTGTACCCATATTTGGGGCATAAATATTTACTATCATTATATCTTCTTGGTATATTGTTCCTTTTAATAAAAGAAAGTGCCCTGATTTATCTCTTTTGATGTGTTTTAGTTTAAAGTCTGTTTTGTTGGATATTAGGATTGCTACCCCTGCTCTTTTTTGGTCACTGGTGGCATGGTATATCTTTTTCCATCCTTTCACCTTCAGCCTGTGAGTGTCTTTGGCTGTGAGGTGAGTTTCTTGCAGACAGCATATATTTGGATTATGTTTCCTAATCCACATTGCCAGTCTATGTCTTTTGATTGGTGAGTTAAGTCCTTTGACATTAAGAGATATTATTGAAATATGATTTTTTTTCTGCCATTTTGTGTTCTGTCTGCTCTTGGGTGGTGTGATCTTTCTTCTTTACTTAAATGGCCCACTTATTAACTTCCTCTCTGGTTCTGAAGTCTGCTTCTTTTTTTCTTCCTTATGGTTTATTTCTTTAAGAATTTTCTCTAGTGTTGGCTTTGAATTCATGAATTTTTTGAGATTCTGTTTATCGTGAAAGACTTTGGTTTCACCATTGATCTTGAATAGTAGTTTTGCTGGATAGATTAGTTTGGGCTGGAAGTTTTTTTATTCCAGGGTCTGAATCACGTCATACCAGTCTCTCCTAGCATTCCTAACCTGAGTTGTATAGTCTGGGGTGATTCTTATTGTTTTGCATCTATATGTCACCCGTCCTTTTGTTCTCACTGCTTTTAAGATTCCTTCCTTAGCCTCTATATTGGTCATTTTGGTTATTATGTGACGTGGAGTGGTCTTTTTTTGGTCTTGTCTCAGTGGAGTTCTGTATGCCTCCTGGACTTGAAGATCTAAGTCTCTTTCCATATTTGGAAAATTCTCTGAGATTATTTCCTTGAAGATGTTGCAGATGCCCTTGGTCTGTACCTCTAACCCTTCCTCAATGCCTATTATCCGTAAATTAGGGCGCTTCATATTATCCCATAATTGCTGGATGTTTAGGTTTTGTTGCTGTAAAGATTTCTGTATATCGCTGACTGTGTTTTCGGTTTGGGATGTGCTGTCTTCTAATATTGATATTCTGTTTTCCATTTCATCTAATCTTCCAGAATTTCTTTCTATTGCTGTCTTCATTTCACTTATTGCCTCTTTCATTTCATTCCAGACCTCTTTCTGATTCTTTTTTAGTGTTTCTAGTTCACCTTTAACCTCCTCTATACTTGTTTTAAATCCTTTCATCATATTGAACATCAAGATTCTGAACTCCCCTTCTTGCATTTCTAGTAGGTCAGTATTCGTGATTTCTGCTGTCTCTTCATAATTCCTGGTTCTCATATTTGTAGCGTTCTCTGTCCTGTTTTTCTGGTTTCTACCCATCGTTCGAGAGTATTATGCTTAGTCTAATCTTAATATTGGGAGTTTAGGAGTATCGGCTAGTCAGCAGAGCCTTTCCAGTGTTGAGGGTGGTTGATGTGGGAGGAGCTGGGGTGATTGGTAAAGGAGCCGGATTAGGTAGAGGATATGTTTAGGTTGAGAAAGACTTTAAGTATGATAAGGTAATATCTTGCTAGGAATGAGAGAGAGTTAACTACTAGGACTCTTGTCATTAGTAGAGTAATTATGGATATAAGAAATACTTTGAGTATTAAACCAGGAGGTATATTATGGGGAAAAGTTTTGGGGGAGAAAAGTATGTAGGGTTAGTGTGGGAAGGTTTGTAAATAGGGGTGATGGAAGGAGCAGACAGACATAAAAAAAAAAAGAAAAAAGAAAAAAAATCCACACAAGATTCCAAGACTATTATTTAATCCAAGAAAAAGGGAGGAAAACCAATCAAAGGAGGAGGATGAAAATAAGGGAAGGAAAGAGGAAGAAAGAGGAAAAAAGAACAAGAATAAAATAAAGGGAACTAGCAGCTGTGTGAAATAAAAAGATAAGGCAAACTATCCAATATATATATAAAAAATTAAGTTAAAGTAAGAGAAGTGTGGGTTAAAAGAAAAAAAAATAAAACAGCAATAACCATACCAAAACAAAAGTACTGTAAAAGCAAAATAAAGCAAAACATCCACATTAAAAGTAAAACAAACAGTCCTCCTTATTTACGCATATGGGGTCAGGTCCATATAATATGTGCGTATCTGATTGCTTTGGTAACTTTCAGAATACCATCCAATGTCTCTTAGTTTTCTTTATACTCTATTTTTATCTTCTTAGGTCACTCTGGGTGTTTGGACACCTTTCTCTCCTGTAGCTGCTTTAGGTTTATGTGTCCGGATGTCTGGTTTCACTTTTATTTGATTCTGTACAATTCACAGGTTCTGCGAATTTCTAACCTGTGGTCAGCACCTCTGCACTCACCACCCTAGTCTCCAGCCTGTGCTTCCCTACAACAGTGGTGGAGAATGACCAAGGTATAATTAGAACCTCCCCCTAAGGTCCTGTGCAGATATTGTGGCCCGATGGATTTTCCTGTGTCTCTGGAAATTCCAGCTGGGTTAGCCGGTGTGGTCCCAAGATGTACCCTGGGCAAATGGATGCTGGTTCCTGGATGCCCACAGTTACTGCCAGAGCTCTGCCTATTCTGAGAGTGCAGGCTGTGTGTGCTGCTAGTACTGGACCCAGGTGTGAGTGGGTACAGCTGTCTATTGCTGCTGGTATGCTCTTCTAAGGTGTATTGAGCTGTGTTCTCGCTTAGAACTAAGCATCTGGCTACCAGGAGGGTGGGAACACCCAGTGGTGGGCCAGGGGTGCAGGATAGGTGCTCAAGGATCCAGTGCATGGTGTCCAGCAATGGTCCCTGCCTCCCGCGGGATGTAGAAACTGGGGGTGCCCCTAGGAGGTTTCCGGGTCACACAGGGCTTTCGCAACCTGGAAGGCAGGCTCTGGCAAGGTGGCGGGGGCTAGACGCACAGGCAGTCTCCAATTTAGAGGTGGCAGTGGCAGTGGCACAGGCACTGACTGCTAGCAGGGGACCGGGGCGCAGACAAGGTGCACCGAAGGGAGTGCTCGGTTCTGAGGCTTGGGCGTGCTGGGGGGTTGGGGTGCAGCGCACGCTAGGGTCCGCACTTCCCTGGGCACCCGCAGTTACCTGCCTTCCCTGGTTCAGGATTCCATGGAATCTGTCTCTATGCTGTTTTGATCCAGTCGCTGGTGACCACACAGAATTCTGACGTGGGTGCTGTTCGTTGCTTAAGATGAGAACCTAAGTCCATTTTCAGTCCCGGATTATCTTGCCGCGGTAATATCAGGCAGGCAGATCCACGGACAGCCGCGAAAGCGGTGCACCGATCAGCGTTCCGATCCGATTGTATCTGCAGCAGGTCCGCTGTCCGATCCTTGTTCTTCTTCTTCTTCTTCTTCACGTTCAGAGTTCCCCCGAGGTACCAGGATTTGTTTTGGTTCCTGGTATGTATTTATTTTGTTGATTAAGACACAGCTTTCTACGTATTTGAACTTTATTTGCTTCAGCTACTGAGAAGTGCTGTGTCTCTCAGTCACCATTTTGGAAAAAAAAAAAAAAAAAACTTCAAAATATATTTTAAATAATTTGTCTTTCCAGGTAATTTTGTCTGTGGTTTTGAGACACATTCAACCTTTATGATATTGCTACCTTTTTCCTCAGATAAGAATTTGACAGGCCTTCTTATAGAAAAATAAAAAAAATTGAGGAACTTTTCTATTATACTGAGAATAGTAGTGTAGATGTCATGGTAACAGGTAACAATCACTGATCGTTTATTCTGCTTTTCTGTGCCCATGAATAAATATCTTTCATCCTCACAAATACTTCATGAAATTTATGCCTTTCTCATTCCTAATTTACAATTGAGTATACTGAGGCTTAAGAAGATTGAACAATTTATTCAAGGGCATGCAATCAATGTATAGCAAAGCTTCAAATCTGGGGCACCTAAGTAAAATGTTAAAATACAAGTAGCAAATATTTATAAATTATTAAATTCTTAAAATTAAAAATTATATTTATAAGTACTAATATTTATGAATATAAAATATTTAGCAACTTTAGTTTTAAATATAGTTCAGAAAGTATATCTTATACTGGTCAGTCTACTGTTGTAGATTCATGACTGAACATTCTGCTTCTGAACAAATATCTATGTCTGAATTCCACACTGGCTGCTTACTACCTATGAGACCTTGGGCACAATAGCTCATTTTCCAATATTGGTGGAGGAAAAGGAAAAAGGATAACATTTCTCATAGAATTGAGATGGTGATTAAATGAAATAATGGCTGTAAAATACTTAGAATTATCTTGGTATTTAGAATGCTTAGTGTACACTCAGTTTTAGCCACAACAATAAAACCAATTGTAATATTGATATAAAAACTTGGATACATGCCTGGATAATAGAAAAGTAGATGCCAATTGGCAGAGAGAATCACAAAAAGACATTTAAAAATTTGAGAATAAGTCAATAATTGAATTATAAAGGTCTAATTTCTTTGCCCTGCTGAATGAATTCTAAAGGGACAGATGGGTTTTCCAAATGCAGTGTTGTTGTTATTTTGGGCTTTTCTATCTCCTAAGTGATTTCAGCTGAAATATTTTTGAAAGAAGTACACTTGTCAGATGCAAAATACATAGAGGACTAGCTCATTCTCTGAATGCATTTTGAAGAGGAAAATCATTGGGATTCTATGTCAGCAAAAAAGAAAAAAAAAAACTTTCATTCAGAACTCAGCTTTAATCCAAACCAGTCGATTTGTTTGATCATGAAATTCTGACACTCTTTTCTTAATACTACCATGTTTGCCTGTGTGATACTTAAAAAATTTACACTGTCAACAAAGGATAAAGATAGGTTCACTCTGCCTTCTCTCTTCTCACTCCCATCAAAAGTTTGAAGGCACCTGCCTGCCACCTGTCAAGCTGATTTTGACTCGTACCTACAGAATGAGTTCACACAGTGAACTATTCATCAGTAACAAGAGATGACAAATTCTCCACAGATGCCCTATCAACCCTCTGGTTTCTTTGGAGAGTAGAGGAGAATTGGGGAGATGGTCAATTTCATAGGCTAGATTTCCCTGTCAGAAAGTTACAAAATGTTCTTAAAGAGCCACAGTAGAAAAAAATATTAAACTTCCTGTAAAAGTTCCTAACAGAGAGACATTATGTGTTTTGTAGTGATGATGTGTTATCTATTACATTAATCAATTACAGTGAGTAGATTTTAGAGAGTAAGAAGAGAGATTCTTTGTCTTCCAAGTATTAAATAAAACAAAATATAATTGCCCACATTACAAAATACTCATCTCAAAATATGCTTAGGGAAAATCCATTAAAATTTAAAAAGAAACTTTATGAGCAACAAGATAAAACTCTGCATATTATAGATCCTTCTCAGAGATTCAGATTGCACATTAGCAAATAAAATGCTCTTGATAGGACTGAAATTAAAATAATCTATTTAAAATTTTAAGTACAGTCATTTAAAAATTTACTTACCATGGGATCATTTTTGTTCTCTCCATCTGACCTGGATTAATAGCTTATGAAACTAGTACTCGGTGGAATAGATATGAGGAAAAGAAGTTGGTCAAGAAACACATGAAGGCAATAAGATAGGCTCACAAATAGCAGCTCTGTTGTATGTGTTGATCGCCTTGAGAAATGTGAAAGAAACTCTCAAAGCTAAAGAAGCAGCGGCACAGTTTTGATAAGAGAGGGTGATAGGAGGGAAGGGAGTTTCTTTCCAGAAGAAGAAAATAAGTCACATTAACAAGGATTAGGAGTGAGAGAAGAAACCATGCATGATATGAAATCTACCATGTCTCTACTTTACTTTGCTTACAGAATACCTGCACCTTAATACTTAATGGTTAGCTAGTGAAAATAGTTTGTTTGAAGTATAGATATACAAGTAAATAGACCTTGAATGCTAGCCAAAGGAGTTAGTTGTTCTAATTTATATAATACAATATTAATAGCAAAAGTAATTATTACTCTACTTATAAAAATAAAATGTGTCGAAAAGTTCTGAAAACTAAAATGTAACATGGAATAGTTATATATAATCTAATCAAAGATAATCACTGTCTTTAAAAACAGCTTGTTATTTTTTCTTTCAAAATTATACATTATAAAAAAGTAGGAAAAAGAGAATTATAAAAATGATATGAAATCTTATTCATATTTGCATAATTCATTTATTCACATATTCTCAATATATTTTGACCACCTATTGAGGATCATACACTCTTCTAGATATTGGGGATACATCAGTGACTAAGACAAGTTTCCTGGTCCTCATAGATTTTATATTCTAGTGGGAGAGAAAAATGATGAACAAATATTCAAGTAAGTATATAATGTGAAAAAGTAACAGAATCAATAAAGACTCCATATGTTTGTGGCGTCTAGAGAGAGGTCAGCAAGACATAAATCAATAATATAAGAGAGTATTAGGTAGTAATAAGAAATATTAAGAAATAAAACAAGATAAAGAGATAGAAGAAATGTTGAGATTAAAGGAAAAGAGAGATCATTTTTACATTGGTGGTCAAACGAGGCCTTTCTCTAGGAGATACTTCAGAGTGGAGACATGAATGGAATGAAAAAGCAAACTATTAACTACTCTGTTGATGGAAATCTAAGTTAATATTTTTTTGCTAAAAAATGATAAAACACTTAAATGTGGTGACACTCCAAATAGTTTAAGGCATATTATGAGAAACAGAAGCACAGGTTTATTCATTTCCAAGTTTGCTAGACACTCTCCTATATATTGTCTTCCAAATGATTGTACAAATATATTCACGCAGAAGCATATGAACTCTGAAGAAAGAGAATTTATTTCTTTGATCAGAAGATCTGTGGCCCCAAAAAGGTGGGGAAATTTTCAATTATCTATTTTCATTTTCTCCATTGGCCAGAAAGCCAGGACTTTATTGACTCTAATTGGTACTGCTTATAGTGTTGGTATAGTCATAAGAAATGTATGGCACTATCCGGGAGACTAAAACAAGAGAATCACAGATTTGAGTCCAGCCACAGTAACTTCACAAGATCCTCAAAAGCTTAGTGAGCGCTGTTTCAAACTAAGAAATGGTAATAAGACTGGGGTTGTATTTCGGAGATAGAACACCCCTGGAGTCCATCCCCAGCACTACAAAAAATAAAGTGTATATCAGGATAAAGTAGCTAAAACTTCAAATTTGTGGTCAGAATACAGAAAAAATGAGCACCAGAGAATGGAGAAGCAGAGAGATGTATGAAGGGAAAGAGCTCAGGAATGCAAACCATGAAGCTGGTCAAGAATTCCTGGCTCCTAAACAATGTGAATGGACTCACTTCAAGACAGAAATTAACAGAATGAGGGGCTCGACTATATACTATTTACAAGAAACTTATGTCAAATACAATGACAGATATTAAAACTTCATGGATGCAAAAAATATTTACCACCAAAAACACGGATCAAAGGAATTTATATTAAATTTTAAGCAGCTATATGAAATAACCAAGTGAACATCAGAGCAAAGAAAATTAGAAATAAAAACGTTATATAAAAGAGTAAATCTCCAAAACAGGGATAGTAGTCCAAAGTGTGTGAACATAACAAGAAAGCTTTAGAATAGAAAGTGAAACCTGAAAGTTTTTAATGAAGTATAAAAACCCATAGTTACAGTTGTGAACTTCCTTATGAGTCATAGAACTGGTAGACAAGAAATCGGATTAAAATTAATGAAAGATCAGAATAGCATCACCAAGCAAACATATTTTAATTGATATTTTTAGAATTCTCTACTCCAAACTGCAAAATATTCAGTGTTTCTAAATCTCATAAAACACTGATCAAAAGAGCCATATTCTAAACATAAACCATATCTTAACAACATAAAAGAAATTGACATACAAAACATGCTCTCTTACCTGTCATTAAATGATAAGTCAGCAGCAGAAAGTTAATAGGTAAATCTCCATATTCTTAGAATTGAAACTACACACTGCTAAGTTGCCTGTTGGAACTTTTGAATAGTCCATAAGACTTTCAAAGAGAAAGGTTCAAAAGAAATTGGACACTATTTTCAACATGAAGAAATTATGGCATAAAAAAATGTTTGAGATTTTCTAAAGCAATTTTTACTGGGAAATATATAGAATAAATGTTTATTTAAGAAAAATGTCTAGATAATAAGGTACAGTCATTTTGTAAAAGAATTTGAGTGTCCTACAAAATTAGACAAGTAATGTACAATCTAGCAGTTCTACTACTAGATTATCGTTTAAAAAGTAATGACTCATGTCCATGCAAAATCTTTTTGCAAACATATATAGGAGCTATACAATGGTATCATCGATAAACTAGTGAATATATACTTTAATTATACTGTGTTCACACAGTGAACTATTACTGGGCAGCTAGTAATAAGGGGAACTGAATGCATTGTTGTGTATTACTGTCTATAATTTTCTGTGAATCTAAAACTGTTTCTAAAATAAGTCTATTTTAAAAAATAAAAGAAAGCAAGCTGGTTGTGATGACTCACACCTCTAATATCAACACTTAGGAGGCTGAGACAGGAGGATTGCAGGTTCATGACCAGCTTCAGACACAAGTCAGGTCCTCAGCAACTTATTAACACCCTGTTTCAAAAAAAATATTTAAAAAGGGTGTCCTCTGTATTTCTATCTTTTAATAAACTTCTTTAAATCTTCAAAAAATTTTAAAAATGGGTAAATAGTAGTAGCTCAGAGATAGAATGCTCCTGTGTTCAATCTCTGATACCAAAATAAAAGACAAAAGAGAGAAAGAAAGAGACAGGGAAGGAAGGGAGGGAAAAAGGTAGAGGGAGAGAGGGAGAAAGGTGAAGAAAGAAAGGAAAGAAGGAACGAAGTAAAGAGGGAAGAAAAGAATAGTTAATTTGTCTTTACATTTTTGGGGGGTGAGATAGGTAAGGGAAGCTATTAAGAAATCTATTCTTACCCACTGTTTTTCATATTTAGCCAGTTTTCTTAACATCATTTATTGAAGAATCCATACTTTCCTTTCATGGTCTATTTTATCACACATTAAGATCTTACATCATTAAATCAATCAAATAGAATGTGTAATGATCCTTAAGCCACCTTTTCCCATTCACTCTGGGACTTATATGGGCTATTGACTTGTCATCTCAAGGTACTTTATAAGGACATATGTTATAGATAGATGATTAATAGATAGATCCGTACATCTGTCACAAAAGGGGCCCTAGTGACTCCAATTCCACTATCTCCAAATTCAAATTATTTTAATATTCTCATTACAGAAATATGGAGTGTCTAAAATTCATTGGTTCACAAAACATTTTATTTTTAAGACATTCTACAGGCTTGATCTTCCACAGAACTATTTATGTCACTGACAGAAATAAAGTTAATTAAGACCCAAAGTACATAAATGTCTTGTATTCTCAGCTAATACTTATTCTTTTATCTTTACCCGAATTCTCACCAATAAATTATAAAATATATTAAAAAGAAAAACACAAGAATTGCAGTACATATCAACCTAAAAAAATGTTCTCTTTAAAGCACAATTTTCAAGAACAGGCTAAAAGGTTCAAGTGAAAACAATATATACATAGAACTTATTCTTTTCTGACATATTAATTTAATACTTGTAGGTAATATTATACCCTTTAGATGGAAGAATCACTGAGTAGCTCTTGCAACTACATATTGATTCTTTGATGCATTTACTTCCTTTAAATCTACACACTTGTCATGATGTGGCTCTTTACAGTAAAACTTTAATCACATTTGTTCATTTTTCCACCACTTTGTGGTCTTTTACAAATTCAAGGACTTCTGGTTGCCGTCTGAAATTTCATAAAGTAGCCACTGATCTTGCAAATTACATAAGCTACTACTTTAAATTGGAGATTATTTTCTTCTCTAAAACTAGTTATTCTTTTCCCAAGGATGCTAAGTAAACTGATCTATGAGGATAGTTTGACTTAGTATTTTTTTTAATTTTAAGATGGTGTGAAAGTGATGTGCAATCATCAGAAACCATCGTTTTTAATATAATTATTCATCTGAGCGTGATGGCACGCACACTTGTAATCCCAGCATTTGGGAGGCTGAGACAGGAGAATTGCGCAGGTTCGAAGCCAGGCTCAGCTACTTAGTGAGGTCCTTTGCAACTCAGTGAGACCCTGTTTCAAAATAAAGAATAAAAAATAGAGCTAGGGGTGTCGCTCAGAGATAGCATGCCCCTGGGTTCCATCCCCAGTACTGCAAAAAATAATTATTCAATAATATTAAATATACAAATTAATGGGTTTTATGGTGACATTTCTATACATCCATACACCATCTCCTATACCTACTCTCCTTACTACTCTCCATACTTTCCACTCTCTCCCACTTTCCTCTCCCTGTTTCCTTCCATAATAGTTCATTTTCTATAGACATCATATTTTAAAATCTCTATTTTGATCTTTGTCCAGGCTAGTGATATACTCTCCTCCTCACTTGTGAGGCTGAGAAGTCTCAGTGATCCAAAGCTCCCAGCCTTCCACAGAGTAACAAGGGTGAACTACTGATACTCCAAAATAGACTATATTACTGTCTTAAGTTCTCTTGCGTAGGTGCTAAGGTACATTGTTTTCTTCATGATACTTTCAACTTGTGATGGGTTTATCAGCATATGATATCATTGTAAGTCAAGGGGTATCTGTACTTTACAAACACACACACACACACACACACACACACACACACACACACCCCTCCCTCAGAGAACATAATAAAATTAAAAATCATATTTAAAGCTATGGATTAGGTTTCAAATACCAAAGGATAATGTTTTATAAACTGGACTAAACCATGTAGAGAAGTATCTTAGTTTAAATATAGAAGTGAAGTAGAAGTTTGAGAATCTGCTTTTGACTAGCATTATTGACACCTAAGAATTATGTCTTGCCTTATGCAGGTCAGACTCACATACCTGACCTGGGATACAGGTGATGAACAGGGACCCACACCTAGAAAGAGAACTTCCTTGCAATGTTGTTCATGGAGATCACCTTCTGGCTCTTAGCTGGAGAAAGAGAAGAGGCTGGAGAAGAGAATGGCTGGCCCTGTCCTTCGTGAATAAAACACTTTATTTGTTCTACTTTATTTTATTTCCATTCTTACTAAGCGGAGAGGCAGAAAGGTAAAATGTGGGTGAAACTTCTACATTTCTAAAGAAAAAATAAGAGGACAATGAGAAACAAAGAAAAAAACTAATTTTTTTTTCCTGTGTGCCACAAAGAAACAAAATTGGTTAATCTATTCACTTGACTTGTCACATGTACTTTGCCCAACAACTATGGCCCAATTTAATGTTCTCCATTCCAACTAATTAGTAAGGATTTCTCCCTTAGGGCAGAATAGGGAAGAGCTGGGAATTAAAGTTACTAGAAATTCTTTCCTGGAGCTCAGTACTATTTTTAATGCCATTTCCCCTTCTCTTTTTGACACCTAAGTTATTTCAATCAAAGTGAAGAGAACAGCGAACTGTGAGTTTATAAAACTGGAACTCGGTTTTATCATCAGCCAAATAGGAAATTTGAACAGGTTTCTCAAATGTCTTCTAGCCACGTGGCCCTCGTGTGACCTTGCTCAGCCCACATATGTCATCTGCGCAGGATGGAGATGAGGTTTGTTTTGGCTTTTTTCTTTTGCTCAGAAGTTCATGGAGCCATCCTGAGACTGGCCTGGCCAACGACTCACTCTCTGTGCACTGCCTGTTGTCCCTCTTGACCATCATGGCAACCCACATCAAGGGCACGGTAGCTGCAGGTGGGTCAGCAGGTGCATTTGCTGTACCGACTTTTCCCTCCTGCTGCTCAGCTTCTCTTTGCTCTTGGAAACCCCAGCAGCGCTCACACAGGGCATCTCGCCGCTCCTTTCAGTCACCCTTGTGTTCGAGTGCTGGTGTCTATGCAGAATCTCCTGGCCATTGACCTCAGGCTGGTGGTGGCCACCTCATACCTGCAAGCCCCATGTCTGTGCATCTTGAGGGAAAGCACTGGAACAATGTCCTTTATGTTAGTGTGTATGGGATCTTGTCATTTATCATGCCATGTGGCTAGAAGGCATTTTTGACAAAATCTTGGACATAAAAAGCTTAAAGGATGAGAGGAATACTTTGGCTCATGGTTTTGCAGTTCCAAGCCATAATTGGTTGGTTTGTTACCTTCAGCCTGTGACGAGGAAGCACCTCATGGTTGGAGCCTGTGGTGGAGGAGGTGCTCACCCCAGAACAGCAAAAAAGTGGAAAGACAGACATAGAAAGGCAGGAAGGGACCAAAGTCCTAATGTTCCTTTTAAGGGCACATCACTAATGATCCAACTTTCTTCAACTAGGCTCCACTTCCTCATGATCCTACAATGTTCAATAACACCATAAGCTGAAGACTAAGTCCTCAATACACTGGCATCTGGGGAAAGCACAGAATCCAAATTGCAGTACTCACAAATAGAAATGGCTCTCCATGAGCCTTTTCCTCAGGACAAGAACCTCGAAGATGAAGAAATAGGTTCTGAAGGTTACTGAGTGGACTTTTCTTTCAGAATATATCAAATGTGGCAGTAGAATGTAACATTGCCTTTCTGTTTTTAGTTTTGGTGAAATGCACATGAATATAGAATTTACCAACTTAATGATTTTTAATTGTACATTTTAGTAATACATGTGCAACCAACCAGTCTCCAGAGATCTTTCATTTTGCAAAACTGAAACTGTATGCCCATTAAACGTTTCCCTTTCTGTAATCCCTAGGGTCCCTGGAAACCATCATTCTATTTCCAATCACTATAAATGTGACTACTCTGGATATCCCAATAAGTGAAATAATAAAATTTGTTCACTTTGTAAGTGACTTATTTTACATAGTATAATATTCTTAAAGCTGACATACATTTTGGCAAGTGTCTGAATATCCTTCCCATTCAAGGCTAGATAAAATTCCATTGTGTGTGTGCACCATATTTTGTTTATACATTCACCTGTCCAAAAACACTTGTCCAAAAACATATTTTAGATGCAATAGCTTCCTTAATTGCAGCTTAACTCTCTAAAGTTTCTGTTATCCATGGTCAATCACAGCTCAAAAATACTTAATTGAAAATTCCAGAAATAAATACTTAATAGATTTTAAACAACTTTTATTACAAACAACTTTCCTAATACTATAGTGTTATATTAATTATTCTATGTAAGTATTGTGTATTACGCTGAATCTCTTAAAGTGCCTTTTTCTAAATTACAGTTTGCCATAGGTGTGTACATATAGGTAAAAACATGACAGATATAAAGATGAGTATATGAGTAGACATATGAGGTTGAGTATACATATGAATATATAAGGAGCTATTGGAGATCTTGGTACATACTCCTGGTATATGGGAGGGCACAATATTGCAAATTAGAGTGTTATGATAATGAGTATATACAAGTATCTTTTAAGACCCTATTTTTTTTGAAGGCATATATCCATAAAAGGAATTCCTGGATCATATGGAAGTTCTACTTTTAATTTTTTTGAAGAATCATCAAAATGTGAGTGCTATGATCTGAATTCATATGGTGAAATCCTCCCCAAGGTTGAGCCTTCAGGAAATGATAATGGCATGAGGGCTGTGCCCTCATGAATGTGATTAGTGCCCCTATAAAGAGGCTCCTAGTATTTCTCAACATTTTATCATGTGAAAACATAGCTAGAAGATAGACATCCATGACAAAGGAGGCCCTTACCAACCTATCAGTTCCTTAATCCTGAACTGCACATTTTCCAGACTGTGAGAAATAAAATTTTATTTATAAACTACCCCTTCTCTAGTACTTAACAAACAGGTGAAAATAGTGTATATATCTTGCTATATAAAATGATGAACTTTATGAGTTTGGTCCTGTGTTTCCTGGGGCAGAGGCTCCTGTACCATCTGAACAAACTATTTAAGAAATTTGATGAATTAGCTCTAATAAACCATAAGAGACAGCTAAAGTTCTGAGACTATCAGTGTTGTATGGGGGCTAACCTAGTGTAAGAAAGACCAATACCACTGGAATATTGAAATGAGGATGGTCATGATTGACATGATTTCCTCCAAGGAACTGAATATAAAAGAAACACTGTATAGGCAAGGAACTCATAAGGAATCTGGGGATATAGAATGGGAAATATAATATGTCTAATGATGAGTCAGACATTACGGAAGCCACAGGTCTGCAGGGCAGAACCATATTTATTATCAAAGCAATGATTCTAAATATTCAGTGGAGACTATGAAGTTGTATGAGAATAGAGACTTTACCAAAACAATTAATTAAAATTTATAAAAAATAGTATTGTCACCAGTATTAATCACCCCAGTCACACACACACACACACACACACATATATATATATATCATATATATATCATATATATTTCATATATATTTCATATATATTTCATATATATACATACATATACATACATATATACAATATGTATACAGGTGTGTGTGTGTGTGTGTGTGTGTGTGTGTGTGTGTGTGTGTGTATGTAGTTTCTGGCAAAAAATCTTGCCAGTATAGTCAAGGAAAAAGATGAAAATTAAGTGATCATATCTATCTGCCTATTGAGAAAAGATAATATTAAGCAGACTACACTGAAAATAATCTCACAAAAACTCAAGGGTAACATACAATATACCTAGATTTTTTATTGGTGCATTATTGTCATACATCCTAGTACAAAATGGTAGAGGCATATGTGCACACATCACTCATTTAGCCCTTCTCCATTTCCCACCTCATTTCCCCCCCTCCTTCTCATGTTTGCTTTAGTGATTAATTTTGATATGTTAATGAAGGTACTTCATGTACATTGATGTCAAAAGTATATTAGCAACTGGATACAAAACCATGAAATCAATTTCCACACAGCTGACATTATTTTTTTACCATGATATACAAAGAAGAACAGCAACAGCATTAGCTCTAAGAACAAAGGTTTAAAAGAAACAGTTCTCTCAGTAATTCTACACATCTTATTTGGTCTAACATTCGCAAAGAAACTGCTCATGTCATGCATACATTTCTTACAAGCCTATGTTGCTATGCTTCTCCATGACACAAAAATCCAAATAGCCTACGATTCAGATTGTCATATTGTTATATTTTCCTAATTTTCATAATCTATTTAAATGAGGCAAATGTATGTGATGGGCTCTACTTGGACATGAAATGAAATTTTTCTAGTTCTCCATTATGTTAGTTTTTCATTACCATGAAAAATGCCTGAAAGAAACAAAGAAGAAAAGGGGAAAGGTTGCCTTTGGCTCCTTTGCATTCATGGTCAGCTGGCTCCAATGCTTTGGGCTGTGGTGAGCAGCATACGCTAGTGGAAGAACATTAAGAGGGAAAGAGGGAAAGCTGTTCAGCTCATGAAGCAGAGAGGGAGAGAGAGGATGGGGCCAAGGACAAAATATAGTTCCCAAAGGCATATCCCTCAGGACAAACTCCTTAAATTAGGTTCCACCTCCCACAGTTTCCAGGACCTCCCCCAAATTATTACTCTACTGCTAAAATCAGAAACCTCATGATCTAATAATGTTTCAAAAGCCCCACTTCTAAACATCGCTACACTAGGACTAAGCCTTCAACACATGAGCCCTTGGGGGCATGCCAGATCTTAAATATAACACCTATTCATCTTGTTTTCTGGAGAAACCAACAGGATACTACCTTGGGATACAGCACAGTAAACCATACTTTTCTATTATAATGGCTATTATAGACCTATTCCTATTCCTTCTGGAGTGTTCCTTGCCAAAACTGATCCATCTGATTTTGTTTATCTTATTATATATCATCATTCAGATTCAGCAGTTCTGAGAAAGCCAAAGAAATTACTCTTGTTTTACTCAAGGCAATTTTAGCTAAACTGCTGTTTTCCTGTGCTTTGATCCTTTGTTGTAGGCAGAAGAATTGGGAGCTGTGTCTAAGCAATCCCTGACCTCTGCAAGCAAAAGCAGATATATTTATTTTAGAAAGATATCTCAGATAATAGTGGATTAGCTTCAACCTATAGTTCATTGTTTTCTAAACACCAAAATTTGGCGTCTTATTAATTTTATCCACAAATGGATGTAAACATTCCAGTGACATCTCCATGCATTTTCGTGATAATAATGTTGAGGTAGTATGTGCTGTACCTCCTGGTAGAAAACATCACAAATTATGATGGGACATGTATAAATAGTTTTACAAGGTTATGGAAAAAACATCAAGATCATTGAAAAAGTCTCTATGAAATGAAAGGAGTAGGCTGATGCCACATACAGGTTAAAGATAAGAAGTCAACTTTCCTTATGTTTTTTGATTATGCTGTTGAAGAGTGTCCACCCTCATTTGGGGCCTGATCACTGGTCTATATTCTTGGACTGATCAGATTATGAAGACATTAATATACATTTAGGAAAAAGAGATAAAATTTCCAGAAGAATAGGTAGTTCTAGGATCCAAAGAAAAATGCAGGTCACTGAAGGAGTTCACAGCATTTATCAAAGTAAAATTATGTATTTGTTTGATAAGAGAGAGTTAGCCTCCAGGTAAAACTCAAAATGCTGAGTTCATTTCTAAAAGGGGAAAAATGATGAAAATGAATGTAATCAAATCTTTGAATTTAGAATAGAAATATGATAGAGCCAAAATTCCAGATTAGACAGAGCTCTAAGCTGCCCTCAGGGTCTTCTTTGACTGATTTACTTTCAAAAATAGGACTGAGAATCTGAGGATCATGGGACTCTCAGAAAACTTTACTTCCTGCCTCCCATGGAGTCATGCACGAAGTTTAGGAAGACCTGTGATGCTTGGGCTTACTAACCCTAGGCCTCTGACAGCAAACATCTCATAGATTTTCCCAAGGGGTTGGGTCTGTGGCATAAAACTCAGGCTCCCCTGGTAACCAAAGGCTACATGGAATGTCTGAGAAGGATAGTAAAAAAGCTAACAGCTGGATTTGGAAATAAAAACTTTCCATGGCATGTTTTGAAATTATATGGTACACTCAGAATATGCAAAAAACAGTGATAGATGAATGTGAATATTAATTGCTATAAACATGCTCACACACTAGAAATAAGATCTACTTGCATATGCAACAGAACTCCAAAATATGCTCATATTCTCAAAGATAAAGTTTAACTAACAAAGAAATTCTTAAAGTTTTATGCCTTCCCCCAAAGAAACTCCCCAAATACTGTTAACCTCTTCTAAGATCTTGACTTTAGGAACAAAAGTGACTTTCCTTTTTATTTAAAATGTCATCCTTCAAAAACACCCTGCTCCTTTCAGATGTATGCTCCATAGTATTGTAGCCAAAATGGCTAATTTCTAACACTGAACTCTAATTTTCTCATCTGCTGAAAGTTAAGAGGCTTCTCGGATTTGCAGAGAACAAGGTGATGCTGGCATGGAGTGTGCCTCAATTAACATTCTCACTGAAGGACACAAGAAGTCTGACCACACACAGTTTAGAAGAAGAAATATTTATTTGCTAATATTTTTTGGAGACTTAGAGGTTCAGTCCATGCCGAGAGAGTGTGTAGAGCTCAGAGCATGATCACCTAAGCAGAGAGAGGGAGGATGCTAAATTCTATTCTCTCATCATGAAGTCCAGAAGCTGAGGAAGAACAGTGGGAGGAGAGAACCTTATATAATCCCCAAGGCCACACCCAGAGACCCCTCCTTAGCAACGCAGCCATGCTTCCAACATGGCTACCTTTTTCCATGAGGTTTAGGAGGACATTGTAAGTCTAAACCATTACAAGCATGATAAGACTATCCTTGCATATGTTCCCTAGAACATAGTTCTTAATCATTGCCAAAGTAGTGATTTTAAATTTTGAATATGTGGTCCTTTTTTACACAACATATCACATGACTGCACATAGATATTTAGATTTTCACAATAGGATGTGTTTGTCCAACAAGGCCCTATAAAAAGAGTACAAGTGATATTATCCTTTACTCATAAGCTTGAGCTGTTGGGCCTTGGATTTTGTGAGGTTGGCAGTGTAGGCTAAAGAATTTCAGAACATTTTTTTAAGGAGTAAAGCAAGAGTCTTGGTACTTGTGTTGATAAAATTTAGAAGATGCTTGCAGTGACTTCAGAAATGAGACATGCAAACTAAAAGGCTGTAGTTACTCACTTTTATCTATTATAACCCTTGAAAATATTCACCCAGGACTCTAGTTTGCAAAACCTTTCACATTTTAGATCAAGAGAAGGTTAATCTTTAGAACCTTGATAAATTTTGTGTGTGTGTGTGTGTGTGAGTCTGGGGATGAAACCCAGAGGAATTCGACCTCTGAGCTATACCCCCTGCCCTATTTTTTATTCTTTATTTTGAAACCAGGTCTCACTGAGTTGCAGAGGGCCTCACTAAGTAGCTGAGGCTGCCCACAAACTGCGATACTCCAGTCTCAGCCTCCCAAATGCTGGGATTACAACCGTGCACCTCCATGCCCAGATAAACTTTGGGAATTTCAAACAAGCATGCAAATCATTTATACATAGCATTACTCAAATGTTTCATAGAAATTTGTCATAGTATAACTAGAAACCATTACCATACATATATTTCTGGCCAGATTTTCACTCCGAATAGCTTGATAGAAAGACATACAGACTATATATTCCTGATATTATAAAGTGTCCTGTCATCTACACCCTTTGTTAATATTATTAGCATTAAATTCATATTTTGTCAAGGTGTTTTCCAGTGTCTTTCCCTTGTTGATATAAATTTGATTCTTATATAAAGATACCTGTTTTTAAGTCTGTAATAAAACTGGTTCAAAGAGTGTAAAGGCCGGGCGTGGTGGAGCACTCTTGTAATCCCCATGCTTGGGAGGCGGAGACAGGAGGATTGTGCAGGTTCGAAGCCAGCCTTGCTGGCTTAAGAGACCCTGTTTCCAAATAAAAATATAAAAAATAGGTATCTGGGAGTGTAGCTCGGAGGTAGAAGGGTTTCCAGGAATCGCAGTACCACAAAAAAAAAAAAAAAGAAAGAAAAGAAAGAAAGGAAAAAGGAAAAACTGACTATACACTAATAGAAACACACATATAAGCAAACAGATGAAGGGATGGATGGACTAAAAATAAAAGCAAACAAATATAAAGAAAGAGCAGAAAGGAGACATAATTAGTATTCGAGTGGACTGTTAATTTTATGACAGGGCAGGGAGGTTAGCAAAAGTGTGTTTTAAATGGTAGCATAAATAAAGAAAAGCATGGTCAAAAGAGCTGAGAAAGTAAGCCATGTAGGTTACTCAAGAAAGATGTTTTTTTTCAGCAGATGAAGGAGACAGAATAATGATCCAGAGGCAGAAACAAACCTGACATGATTAAAACCAAACAAGGTCAATATTGGGGAAGCAGAATGAATTCAGGGAAGAGATATTGAATGTCGTTCCAAATTCCAGAGGAGCCAGAGCATGAACTTATGGGCCACTAAAGATCTTGTTATTTGACTCCACAAATATGAGTGTTTTTTACTTTGAAAATCATAAGAAAAAAATAAAATTTAGCATTTCTTCAGTACCCATTACTATTTGCTGTGTTCTATTTTTCCACTAGTGGGTGCATGTTGAACTACTCATCATTTCTCATTTTAGCCTCTTTATTATCCATAGCCTTGCTCCTGGAGGTTAGAGGTTTGTAGCTATAAACTAAAATAAGTTAACTGTAATCATTACTGATTTGTTACTGTCAGAAACAGATTCTAGGGAAGCCACAGACAAAAACTCATGAAATTGAAAGTAACTTGGCAAGGCAATTTGCTTCTGGGGAGAAGGGTGTACAATCCCCAAAAACCCTGGTAATGAAGCGCATCACACAGAGCAGGCAGTGCACTTTGCTTTTATTCCTAACGTGATTCTGCCCCTTGCTCTGATTGGTGAAGGCTTGGGTTCACACTGTGTGTGATTGGCTACTTTCTAAAACAGACAGTAGGCTTGAAACAAAGCTTAACATTCTGGAAGATTTCTGGTCAATTAAAGGTTATGTGAGCTAAGATGGAAGCCTCAGGTCAACCAAAAGTCATAGGAGCTAAGATGGGTGATGCTCAGAATGATTCAAAGAGTGGAGCAAACCATGTGCCATTACTAAACAAATGCCTAAGTTACAGTGATAAGATGGAAAGGAGAACACTTCTATGTAATTTGCCACTTCAACGAAAATGATTATCTTTATTCCTCACAGTGCTGAACACTAACATCCTTCAGTAATTCATTTATTCAGTGAGCTTCTCTAAGCAGTTTCTACTTGCCTGTTTCTATGCTAGGAACTAAACTGAGCTCTGAGAGGATTGGGGCATGACTATTTTATTCTGCTTCTTTTCAGGATTAGCACAGCTGCTGGTGTAAGCAGCGGATCAATAAATAAATTATTTAATAACTGAGGCTACAACTGTGAAAAGTATATAATTGTTGACTAAGTTTATGAAATTTGCAGTCAAGGAAAAGAGGTTTTTTTTTTAAAATTAAGCCATTATAGTCATAAGTGTGATGAAGATTGTTTTAATAGTGATGGTGATTAATCATTGCAGAAATTAGTAACATGGTGGCTGTTGTCTAACAGAACAACAAAAACACAAGTCAATGATGAATGTCCCTGGAGAAAATTTATACCAGCAAAGGACTAAGACCAGAGTTTATAGATATTTATATCTTGTTAGTTTTGTTTTGTTTTATTTTCTATTTTTTATTGGTGCACTATAGTTTCACATAATAATGTTAATAATGAATACATGCAAAAAGCATTTGGTGTCTTTCCCCCACTTCTCTCCCCACATTCATACCCCCATCCCATCTCCACACAGGATATTGAAATTGACATTGGTGTTCTCACATATGTGCATAATGTCAATAAAACTGATTCCTTCATTGATCCCCCCACACACTGGTATTCTAATTACTCCCTAGCTTCCAATCAGGCCAAATGGCAAAATATGCATAGCAAAATTAAGTCAATTTTAAGCTGGAGTGGTTGTGCAAGCTTGTAATTCCAGTACTTGAGAGGCTGAGACAGGAGGATCAGAAGGATTGCAGGTTCACGGCCAGCCTCAGCTACTTAGTGAGTCCCCCTGCAACTTAGTGAGACCCTGTTTCATAAAATAGGGCTGGGGGTGTAGCTTGGAGGTAGAATGCCCCATGTTCAATCCCTGATGCAACAAAAATTATAAAAGAATTAAGTCAATTTTATATAGGGTACAAGATTATTTTTTTTAATTTCTCAAAAAAAACTAAGACTTTGTCATTTTACTATAAATCAATTCTATGAATACACACAAACACACACACACACACACACACACACACACACACACACCTATTACCTCAGCATATTCAGTCAGAACAAGAGTGAGCATAAAAACTCAAGAGTAATTTCGAAGCAGATGTTGATTTCTCTCATATTCTTCTCATAGATAATTCATTAAAGGCTTGCAAATGTCAATTTGCAAATCAAAGACACATTTGTATCTTCAGATTCTTACATTTAAAAGGAGAAATGCATCCATGTTTATGTAGGATTGTCATTTCGATTTATAATTACCTGTCAGTTTTCAGAAAAAATGAATATGGAAAGGCATAGGAAGAATCATCCCTAGAACAAAACAAAAGCATAATTTATTATTTTGGAAAGTATTAGATAAGTAGTCTATTTACAAACCTTAGCATGATTTTAAAATTACCTAATGTTTTTCTTTTTCTTTTTCTTTTTTTCTTTTCTTTTTTTGCAATACTGGGGTTGGAACCCAGGGACATTCTATCTCTGTGCTACACCCTGAGCCCTATTTTTTATTCTTTACTTTGAAAAAGGGTCTCACTGAGTTGCAAAAGACCTCAGTAAGTAGCTGAGGCTGTCTGCGAACCATAATCCTCCTGTCTCAACCTCCCAAATTCTGGGATTACAAGCATGCGCCACCATGCCTGGCTCCTAATGCTTTTTCTGTAGGACATTAGAAAAGAAATAGATCCTAATATACAGAATGTTGATTGCAAGAAGCAATATTTATGGATTTTAGAATAAGTGTAGGCATTTTTTTTTCAGTACAGGGTATTAAATCTGGGGCATTCTACCTCCTAGAATTTATTCTATATTTAACTTTTTATTTTTGAAATGGAGTCTCTCACTAAATTTCAGAAGGCCTCACTAAGTAGGTGAGGCTGGCCAAGAACCTGTGATCCTCCTGTCTCAGTCTCCCAAGTCCTGGGATTACAAACATGCACCACCACGCCCAGCTAGGATCAGCATGCTAAATTTGTCTCATGGGCTGTAGTTTCTAGATTTCAGTTCTAGAAGATTCTGCAATTAAAAAAAAAAACAGGAAGTGTTTATTTATCTGATAGCAAACAGTTCTATTCCAAATTCTTGAATGCTATAATATCTCAAGTGATATTAAGCCTGGTGAAAATTTTCTATTTATGTGTATCAACTAAAATCTCAAATTTAAACCCGATTTGAACTTGCCTGCAGCAATTAATACAATTGGTGAGACATAGGAAAGATATTTTTCCCAAAGGACAGAAATTACCCAATAAAAATTGTTTTAGTAGGTGGTTTGTATGGATTAAGTATTTTAAATTTTTTCCTGGGAAATCACCTAACATTCATAGAAGAAGAATATAGATTAGAGCAGAAGTTAATATGCCTGTATTTTATTTCAGGATTTGCTACTAAAAAGGCCGTGTCCTCAATTTTCTAACTCTTAAAAAAGAAAAGAATGTGGATTTGATGAATTTTGAAACTTTTTAAACTCAAAAGTATGATGATATTGTGATTGAAATGGACTTGGAAGATATCAGCAATATTAGGAAACCACTGCAGGGGAACCAGTGGCAACTAAGAGGATAAGAGCTCCCACTGCAGACCTGCTGCGAGCGTTGGGTCTCAGTTGCCAGGAAACAGGGGCTTTTTAGTTAAAACTACAGACAAATGATGGAATACCTCATAGAATACATGCCTTACATTCCAGGCAGTCTCTCAACACCCAGATAACTGGAAACAAAAGAAAAACCTAAAGGGGACCATTGTCAATAAGCCAAAGGATTCTGTTCTGTGAGGCATTTGATTATATGCAAAACAAATAAATACGTGTCATGTGGGAGCATATGAAGTAGAGGCTCCAGCTTCATGTCTTGGTATCCTTACATGTATTTCTTTAAAAAAAAAAAAGTCAACTTTAAGCAAGGTGTGGTTTCACAAGCCTATAATTCCAGTATATGGGTGGCTGAGATAGAATTGCTATCCTATCAGAAGGTAGGATGCCCCTGGGTTCAATCCCTGATATTAATCAATTAATTAATTAAACTGTGGCATCAATATCACAGTTCACTAGTGCTATGTGCATATATGAAATATATTACTATGATTGTCAGTATTATGTACAATTATAATGCACCACTACAAAAAAAAATATTTTTTTTTGGTGGTACTGGGGTTCCTGGAGGTCCTTCTACCTCCGGGCTACACTCCTAGACCTATTTTTACATTTTTTTTTATTTGTAACAGGGTCTACTAAGCCAGCGCATGTGGCTGGCTTCGAACCTGCTCGATCCTCCTGTCTCCACCTCCCAAGCGCGGGGATTACAAGCGTGCGCCACCATGCCCGGCTTCCACTACAAAATTTTAAGTAGAAAAACATGTTCATTTGTACTTCAAATATTTTACTGTTAAAGGGTAAGATGATTCACTTAACAATGAATTGTGAATATCCTTAATTGAAGTCACTTTTAAGAAATGTCATCTCAAACTCCCAGAAGCTGATTCTTCAAATCTCAATAGAGAAATCACCAAAGAAGGACTACTGAAGGTGCAAACTGGACTCTAACATCCACCTTTTCATTAATTCAGACCAACAGAGAAGCAAACTGCTAAGACGCACTATAATGTTCAATCTACTCCTCCTGCCTGCTCACAATAGAATTGACTTTTAGTGAATCATACTTGGCTGTGTTGCTATAAACATAATTTGAAGATCTTTATATATAAATTGTGGCCATACACTCTGCTTTTTTCCAGACAGTCTGGGATTATGTCTATGGTTTTAGCATGATAATTAATAATGACCTTTTGGGAGGTCTTTCTTTTGGGAATATCTTTATCTCTAAATGAAGAAAATGTAGACAATTCAACTCTTGTTTTTTAATCACAGCAGAAATAAAAAAGAAAACAAGAAGCCAAACTTTTGTCATCTCTCTTATTTTACTTAAAACAACGGGAAGAGGCCAGGCATGGTGGCGCACTCTTGTAATCCCCGCGCTTGGGAGGCAGAGAAAGGAAGATCTCTCAGTTTCGAAGCCAGCCACTCTGGTTTAGGAGACCCTGTTCCAAAAATAAAACAGGTCTGTGAATGTAGCCCGGAGGTAGAAGGGCTTCCAGGAACCCCAGTACCACCAAAATAATTAATAATAATAATAATAATAATAATAATACAACGGGAAGAAAGAGAAGGATCCTTAAACTATAGATGTTCCTCATTCTAAAGCAGATATAGCAAATATTAATATTTGAGGATAAAACTGCTATATTTCTGCTTTTTGCAAGAAAAGTGGATCCCACTTTTTTTTTTTTTTCAAGTAAAGTGGATCCCAGCTTGAGCAAGAGGTATAGCTCTGACAGCAGGGTTCAGCAGATGAATGGCAGGTAGATAACACATGTAGGTGCTTATTCTACTGCTAATATTTGCCCAGGAGAGAGGACCACAGAGCCTTCCCTTTCAGGGCATAAGTTCTCATTGCAAACAGCCAAACATTTGGGATGAGAATGTCCAAGGGAAAGGAGCTCATCAATTATTTCCAAAGAGATCACTTTTCTCTAAAGCATAAATACTTGGTACCTGAATTCACATCGCTACATAGTATTCAAGTTATCTCAGCCTCTGTGTCTGTAAAGGACACAAATTTCAATTAATTTATGAATGGCCAAAATGATCAGTAGAGGGTGAAGCATTGGTCTGGAACCCAGCACCCCCCCATATTATTTTCTAAATCTTTTCATTTTCTTCCTAGTCTATGTTAATTATAATTTAACATCTGCATTTTATATCATTTTACATCATTGTTGGGACAAGCCTAATTATAAAAAGTAAGAGAAAAGTATGAATGAAATACTTAGATGACATGATAGTTCTCAAGCCTCCTCAAATCATGCTGAGACTTTCTGAAGACAGTCTGGTACTTCTTCATTGAGCAATCATTAAGTATTAGCATAGGACAGTGCATTAGGAAATATAACACTTTAGCACCCTGTATAATAGACTAAAAATAATGTCTACTAAGTTAATTTATAGTGAGGATTAAATCTGGAGGTGGATCCAGGCACAGTGGTACATGCTGAGGCTGAGACAGGAGAATCACAGGTTTGAAACCAGCACTCAGTGATATAGCTAGACCTTGCTTTAATATACAAAAAGGGGCTACAGATTTTGTGTGAAGTTCATTCAGTAGTATTGATTCAAGCCCCAGTATACCCCCTTTCCACCAAAATGGAGGTGGAAGCTCATGGCAGAGAGTCTGGCACTTAGTAAGCATTTAATAACTGTTTAATTACTAAATAGCAAGCATGATGATTATCAACCCACATTCTACCCTTCCCTTATTTTGTTCCTGCTATTTACCACTTCCTCACCCCATAATGCCTACCGCCTTACACAAATGTACTCTAATTGCATGCTGGTACTTGAGAATCCTATATTTCTAGGAAGGGTGTGGACCTAGAAGGTCCCAAGGGCACCAGATTATGCTCAACTCCTGTCTCTGACTTTGACTCTGCTTGAGTATCTTGGGCCAAGTGGATCCTTGACATAGAATTCCTCTGTATGTGTTGGTGATGAGGGTAAGAAAAGGGGCAGAATTGTGTCAGAACTAAGAGAGGACAAATGCCAAAAATGAAGATCCTTCTTAAAGAGACGAGGGTCAATGAGCCCAGAGAAACAGCATGTCTGACCAAGTCTCGATGTACTGAGATCCTTGGGTTCTGTGTCTCTTTGTGCCTCTTCCTGCCCACCCTTGTCTTCCTACCTCCCTAAAAATGTTAGTCATGCCAAACAGAAAGTGGCAGAGAAAAGTCTCACTAACCAGTGGATCTACTTTAGTGAAACTGGATGATTATATAGCATTAACTGATAAAATGAGAAAAATTCCAACATGGCATATTTACTTTTCTCTCTGTCACTCCGTAGAGGAAAATTTGGAGAAGAAAAAGGCAAAACTATTAACAAATTAAATATTGAAAATCCCAATATTCTGTCTTTTAGCAAAATATTTTAGTATTTTAAATATGAAAAATAAATATGAGTGCTTTTAATGAGAATCTAGCTTTCCTTTGGTATTTGAATTTTCACTTTTTATTAGCTCTGCTGTTATTATCATAGCTATATTAATTTGAATCTATCCAGCTCTTGCTGAGATGTCATGAGTTTTCTAGAGTATGAAGAAGGAATGATCTCATGAGGAAAAGTACTTTTTTCACACAGCTGGATCCTCAGAAGCTTTTGTGGATAGAGGTAGTGAGGTAATATATATTATTTGAATAAATATTTATTGGGTAAGTACTGTGGCAGGAACCATATTGGCTACTAAAGATACAAAAAATAATGTTTGGCCCTTGTTCCCCAGGAGCATATAGTCTACTAGGAAATGCTGGCATGCTAATCATTGGAATAAATCATAGTAAAATAATGCTAATGGTATCCTCTATGTTCTATCTCAGTCTCTGAAGCAGTCCTTAAATCACGCTGGGGCTAAAAAGAAGGATATCCCTGAGGAGCTGGTGTTTGATGGATAAATAGATTGGGAAGGAAAAAACTCTTTGAGTTAAAGAATAACATGGGTCTAAAAGCTTTGATTTTTAAGTGGCAAAATCTGATCTAGCCTGGCTTCCCTTTCCATTGAACAACTTATTAAAATGATACAAATGATTACACTCCAGGCATACTCATTAAAACGCCTAAAATTCTATAGGGAATTTTCATTAATCAAAGTCCAGAAATGTCCTGATGGCCCAGTAAGTGGCAAACACTGGAATAAGGCTGCATTTTCCTTATAGTAGCTCCCTATTCATAGCACAATTAGAATGTTCTTTCTATCTACAATCGAAAGGCAGGAAAACTAGGGGTATTTGTACCTCTTATTGGAGATGCCTACCCTGGCTCCTATCCTGTTTTCTCTTCAGGTTGGAGGATGAACAATTAGCAAATTAACTAACTTGTATGGTTAAGTTCACCTTTCACTTTTATTGGTTTATTAAAAATAATATTCCAGCTACCTGAAAGTTAAACGATGGGATACTTATTACTTTGAATATAAAAGACAGTTTCTAAATTAGATAAAGCATAAATCTTAGCAAAGATAAATTTGGGCTGCGGTAGTTTTCACAAATAGTCATTGTTCTAGAAAACTATTCCTATCCTTCCCATTGTCTCCTATTCACAGACTTAAAAATTAATTTGGAGGTTTACTTGGGAAAAAAAAAAGATTTAGGGACTGGGGCTTTCACAAGGAGTCAATATAGGTGTTGATTACAGAAATCATAACCAATTTTTCGATTTAGGCCAGCTTAACAGTATAATGCAGCTACCCAGCTATTATTTATTGAACAGCCACTTTTTGTGGGGCATTGTTCTATATGCTACAGCACTGCAGTAAATAAGGCAACCTGGATTGCCTGCAAATGGACTGTTTCTATACAACTGGGATACTGTCCATCATAATGGCACCAGAACACTTTTTTGTTGGTCTATTTCCTTGCCAGTTCAACTGTTCCTTGAAAGTAATAGTGAATCCAACTCTTGTTTGGTGTTCTGGAAATAAAATAATTAGAATTTGTTGTTCCTCTTTCAACAGTGATTAATGTAAGAAGTGAATGCTAGAGGAAGTTAAGATAACTAGAAATTATAGAGTCAAGTACAAGAAATTGGCGTGATATGGTGGTATATACCTGTAATCCAAGTTCTTGGGAGGCTGAAACAAGACTTTTGTGGGTTTACAGATAGCCTCAGCTACTTAGTGAGGGTCTCCACAAATTAGTGAGACTCTGTTTTTATTTATTTATTTATTTATTTATTTATTTATTTATTCATTCATTCATTCATTCATTCATTTATTGGTAGTACTGGGGTTCCTGGAAGCCCTTCTCCAGGCTATACTCCCAGATCTATTTTATACTTTTATTTGGAAACAGGGTTTCTTAAACCAGCGAGGCTGGCTTCGAACCTGCGCAATCCTCCTGTCTCCACCTCCCAAGCGCAGGGATTACAAGCCTGCACCACCACGCCTGGCTGTGAGACTCTGTTTTAAAATAAAGAATAAAAAATAGGGCTGGGGGTGAAGCCGGGCATGGTAGTGCACACTTGTAATCCCCACACTTGGGAGGTGGAAACAGGAGGATCGCATAGGTTTGAAGCCAGCCTCGCTGGCTTAAGAGATCCTGTTTCCAAATTAAAAAAATATATAAAATAGGTCTGGGAGTGTATCCCAGAGGTAGAAGGGTTTCCAGGAATCCCAGCACCACACACACAAAAAAAATTAGGGCTGGGGGTGTAGCTCAGAGTTAAAGTAGACTTGGGTTCAATCCCCAGTACTGCAAAAAAAAAAAAAAAAAAACTTAATATGTGAATGGCCACCAACTTAAATCCTCATTTAAATAAATAAATATGACATATATACAATAAGTGCACATATAATTAGTTAGAACCCATTGATGGATAATACCTTATTTTTACTCTTTACATTTTTATTGTTGCATTATAGTTGAACATCTTAATGTATTACAAGACATTAGAGGCATACATGCATACATCACCCAATTAGCCCTTAACTCAATTTCCATCCCATTTCCTTTCCACTCCCTCCTTCTCATGTTTGCCTTAGTGATTGACTTTGATATGTTTTTTAATGTTCCTCCCTCCCATTTCTTTCAGGTAGGTCACCTAATTTCCTCATCTATAGTTTCTCCTTCTTTGTCTAGAGTTCATCTTTGACCCATTTTCTCCCAAGTTTCCACATATTAAGAAGAACATATGATTTCTTAGTTTTTTGTTACTGACTAATCTCACTTAGCATAATGCTCTCCAGTTCCATCCATTTCCCTGTAAATGATGTAATTGTGTTTCTCTTTATGGCTGAGTAAAACTCCATTGGATACATATCTCATAGTTTGTAATCTGTTTATCTGTTGATGGACATCTTGGCTGAGTCCATAGTTTGGCAAGTTTGAATTGTGCAGTTATGAATATAGATATGCGTGCATTAGTTTGGTAGTTTTATTTCCATTCTTTTGCTTAGGTACCCAGACAGAAGTGGTATTTCTGGATCATATGGTAGGTTAGTTCCCATTCTTTTGAGGAACTTCCATACTGCTTTCCAAAGTGGTTGCACTAATTTGTAATCCCATGAACAATGTCTTAGAGTTCTCATTTCTCCACATTCTTGCGAATATTTGTTGTTGTTTGTGTTTTGAATGACTGCCATTCTAGTTGGAATTAGGTAAAATTTCATAGTTTTTATTTGCATCTCTCTCATTGTTAATGATGTTGAGCATTTTTCACACATTTATTGGCTATATTGGCTTTTTTTTTTTTTTTTGATGGTACTGGAGTTCCTGGAAGCCCTTCTACCTCCAGGCTACACTCCCAGACCTATTTTATTTTTGGAAACAGGGTCTCCTAAGCCAATGTGGTTGGCTTCAAACCTGCGCGATCCTCCTGTCTCTGCCTCCCAAGCGGGGGGATTACAAGCATGTGCCACCATGCCCAGCCATTTTTTGGCTATTTGAATATTTGAATTTCTACATTTTTGAAGTGTCTGTTTAGTTCACTTGACAATTTTTGGATTGGGTTATTTATTTTCTTAGTGCTGAGTTTCTTGAGTTCTCTGTATATTCTAAATATTAGTCTTCTATTGGAGGAGTAGGTGGCAAAAATCTTTTTTCATTCTCTTGGCTGTTGGCTGAGGTTCTTGATAGCTACTTTTGCTGTCCAGAAGATTTTCAATTTAATGCAATCCCATGTATTGATCCACCTTTCATTTTTTTGTGCCTTTTGGTCTTGTTGAGAAAGTTTTGACCTGTGCCTGTTACAGTGTTGGACCTATGCCCTCTTTAAGGAGCCTCAAGATCTCTGATCTAATTTCCAAGTCCTTGATCCATCTTGATTGGACTCTTGTGCAGCGTAAAATGTGGGGCTTATTTCTATTTTTCTGCATATGACTAACCAGTATTTCTGACACCATTTGTTGAAGAGGCTATCTTTTTTCCAGTGTATGTGTGGATTTTTTTTGAGTCTTCTATTCTGTTCTGTTGGTTTATGTATCTGTTTTTGTGCCAGTATCATGCCATTTTTATTAATATGGATTTATAGTATAATTTAAGTCATATATTGTGATTCCTCCTGCATGGCTTTTGTTACTAAGAACTACTTTGGCTATTCTGTGTTTTGTTGTTGTTGTTGTTGTTGTTGTAGTTGTTTCAAATAAATTTAAAAACTAATTTTTTCTATGTCTGTGAGGAATTACCTTGATATTGTATTGGGAATTGCATTGAATCTCTTGATCAATTTGGAAGTATGGCCATTTGAATGATATTTATTCTGTCTATCCATGAACATGGAAGATCTTTCCACCTTCTAAGGTCTTCTTCGATTTCTTTTTTTAATTATTTATAATTTTCATTGTGGAGGTATTTTACCTCCTTGGTTAAGATTTTTGTATTTTATTATTTTTCTGGGATATCCTATGTGGAAGTGTTTTCTGGATTTATTTTTCAGTGCGTTTATGCTTGGTATCCAGAAAAGTTTCCAATTTTTTAAGATTTATTTTGTATCCAGATACTTTGCTAAATTTGTTGATCAGTTCTTTAAGCTTTTCTGGTTGAGTTTGTTGGGTCTTTTAAGTACAGTATTATGTCATGTGCAAATAGTGAAAGTATGAGTTATTTTGTTTCTATTTGTACTCCTCTGATTTCCTTTTCTTGCCTTCTTGCTCTTTCTAGAGTCTCAAGTATTATATTGAAAAGAAGTGGTGATAATGGACATCCTTATATTTTTTCCCCCATTATTATGATGTTGGCTGTGGGCCTATTGTAGATTACATTCATGATTTTGTTGATTCTGATTCTCAGCAGTGCTTTTAGCATAAAGAGATGTTTGATTTTGACAAATGATTTTTCATCATCTATTGAAATAATCATGTGATTTTGTATTAGGTTCTGTTTATGTGATGAATTACGTGAATTAATTTTCATATGTTGAACCAGCCTTACATCCATGCTCATGGTGTATTTTATCAATGTGGTTTTGAATACCTGTTGCTAGTATTTTGTTTAGCAGCTCAAAAAAAGAAAACTATAGGTCTACATTGTTGATGAATTTGGATGCAATTCCTTACTTTTAATAATTTTGAAATTTAATTTTTTGTTATAAATTATTATAAACTCCCAGGAGTTATACTCAGCTGATACATACTTCACCAGATTTCATCATAAAATTTTTTTTTGAAATGCAACTTTTGTGTGTGTGTGTGTTGTACTGGGGATTAAACTAAGGGTATTCTAACTCTGAGCTGTACACAAGACCTATTTTATTTTGAAACAGGGTCTCAATTGAGGTTTGTAAGGCTGTCTTTGAACCTTTGAACCTCCTATATCAGCTTCCCAAGTACTGGAATTACCTGAATGTGCCACCACAACTGAAAAGAAATAAAACTTTAAGGATAATTAATTCCAATATGGGTGTGGTATTGAATGTCTGTAATTCCAGTATTTGGGATGCTAAGACAGGAGGATCACAGGTTTGCAGCTTGGCCTCAGTGACTTAGAAATTTCTCAGCGACTTAGTGAGACTCTATTTCAAAATAAAATTTGGCTTTGGGTGTAACTCAGAGGGAGTATGACCCTGAGTTCAATCTTCAGTAATACACAGCATACACACACATACATACATACATACACAAATACACACACACACATGCAGATCATTTCATATTTTAAAAAATAAATGATAAATAATATCCTGACTATAAATAATGAACACTTTCTGAGAAATAATAATAATCTTTTAAGCTGACTTCATGGTAGTGTAGCTTAAGATGATGGTAGCATGTTCTGCACATGATGCTGTCTGTGGTGCTAAAATCTTGATTTTGCACAGTAGGAAACCTAGAAGAGATTTTCCCCACATTCTCATGCACAAAAATTAATCCTAATTAAATAAAAGTGTTACCAGAAAACCCTTCTCAACTGCCATTTTGCCAGACTGGGATGTAAAATGAAAACAAAATATCCCCCCTATGGAATACAGAATTAGTATACAATTTTATACCACAATACACTGTGGTATAATTATATGAATGAGGACTTATTATCAAAATAAGCCCATGTTTATTAAGCTTTTCAAGATCTTGGCAAAAATAATACTCCATATTTTATCAATTATACAGAAATTACTATAACCCAGTATAAGCAAAACTCCTATGGGCAAATAATTCCTGCCAAGGGTATCTTCACATCAAAAACAACCATGTTAGCTGGGCATGGTAGAGCATGTTTGTAATTCCCGCGATTGGGAGGTGGAGACAGGAGGATATGTAGGTTTGAAGCCAGCTTTGCTGGCTTACGAGACCCTGTTTCCAAATAAAATATAAAATAGGTCTGGGAGTGTAGCCCGGAGGTAGAAGGGTTCCATCTCCAATACCACACACACACACAAAAAAAAAAAAACAAGTTAGGGAAGAAAGGTTCCTACCTAATAGAATCTATTGGCACAACAAAAAGAATTAGCAACACAGAACTTGATATAATGGGACAATCTGAAAGAAGCTCTAAAATATGTTTTTTTAAATGAGATAAAAGTGAGTCAAAAGTATAAATAAAGCACAGTAAATGTAAATAATAAAGATTTAAAATAAATAAATCTTATATAAATTAACATTAGTCATTAAAATTTAAATCTTGGATGACAAATAGCAAATCTGACACAACTGAAAAGAGCCTTATAAACTGAAGAATATATTTGAAGGACTTCTCTGAAATTGGAGACAGAGATATAGAAACTCATTGTGAATCCCTAAGTGTAGTTGTTAGCTCAAAATATCATTATCCCCTTAAAACTCGCTAGAGATGAAACTTTTAAGCTCTACCCCAGATTTATAGAATCAGAGATTATATGTTGGGGAAGATCAACCTAGTTTTTAACAAACTCTCCAGGTGATACTGAAATCTCCTAAATTTTAGAAGAACTGAAATAGAAACATGTTAAAAGATATGGTGCATAGAAGTTGAATAATATGTTTTCCAGTAATTGAGGAGAAATGAATACAATAAATTAAAAAGAAAGTCATGCGACAGTCTAAACCATAGTGGCTAAGAATATCACCAAACTGAAAAATAGAGCTTTCAGAATAAGAAAAAAATTACCAAGTAAAAGATGAATAAAATTAGTTACATGTTAAAGACAACCAGAAAGACTGACCACTGAAATTGTGGTGTGAGGAGCATGGGAGACTTGCCCCAGTCAAAATTCAAAACACACAAGGATGGCTTACATTTACGGGGTGGCTGTAGAATGGCTAAGACTCCTACTTATGGGTCTTGTGACTGAGCAAAATACTGAAACATTGTATTCCCTTAAAGAACTGCTCTGAAGGGAAGGGTGGTTTTCATCAGCACAAAAGGCAGTAAATACAGGAAGAACCTGGATTCTGCCACTTTGCTGCAGCCCCAGCTCCACTACAGACAGCACCCTGGACAGCACCATACTCGGTCCCCTGTTAGCTGAAATATTTTATGAGTAAAATTCTTCTCCAGCCTCTGTATTTTAATTTAAATATAGCAAACTATGTCTTGAGGTCTAGCAGAACCAGAATACTGTAGCCAATCTACCATTTTATTCCGAAGAGGTATCAGAGACCATGTTACTCTATCTGCAAAATTGTCTCTAAGAGTCAATCCATTTATTGAACTTTCACTTACAGACACTTGGATTATATGACTGAGATCTTTATTTTCTGTGGAGGTTGAAGCCATTTTATCACTGGTAGCCAGAACTTAGTTAGTTTACAGTACTTTAAACAGAATGTATGAAGCTTATTTTCAATTCAGCTACAGTTCAGAACAGAGTAAACCTGCATATTCCCATTTTAGACACTCAAAGGCACTATGGAATCTGCAAATAGAAAAAGAGATTATAATCTTGAAATGGATTGCTTGGAGAATTCCAGGTTATTAATGTCAAGTTAGAAAATTTTAGAATGATACTCTCCCATTACCTGTTTATGAGCGAATATCTTATGAAATTCTCACAAAAAGTGTGAAACTAATGTTGATATTACCTAACAGTAATATATGTATTCGAATTTAATTGTAATTATCATAAAATTTCTACAATACAAATTTGAGCTTTAATTTTATCTTCCAAAGAAGTTTTTTTGCTTCTCTCAAATTTGTGCTTTGTGCGTGCACACGCACGCACACACACACACACACACACACACATACACTTCTCATTTTGCAAAATATATTTTCAAATAAGTCAAGCCCAGTAACTTTATCTTACAGTTGAGAAATTCTGAACTTCCGTGTCTTCCATATTAAACAAGCTTTTCAAATACTCCAAAAGATCCCTTCTCATTTTCAAAATCCAAAGAAATAGTTAGCATTGTCACCATAGGTGGGAAAAATGCTACTTTCTCCTACAGTCTTTGTATTTTTACCATCTAGTTTAGTACAGCTCTGAAATAGACACTCAAAAACATCTCTAGGTCAAGCATCTTTGTTTGTTTGTTTATTGTAAATATCAGGTTTTATTTCTGGTATCTCTGTTCTGAAGCATTTCTCTTATACCACATGCATCAACAAGAATTTGATTAGACCTTAATTACACTCTAGGACTATTTTTTTTAGTAGTGGCTTTTCTTTATGTCCTGAAATCCACCTCCTTATTTCTTTCCCATGTGGTTCTGAATGTACCCTTCAGAATGATACAGAATGCACTGAGTCCCTTGTCTCTGAATTCCTGTAGCATTCACCCTCCATCCCAATGTTACATGTATCTTCTTTGTTGTGACATTTTGAGCATACCCCCACCCCGCAATGTTTCTGTCATAAGTTGATCGATTTCCTCATGCTGCTATACCGTATCTGTAGCAACAGATGTCAAATTACAAGTCATAAAAGAAAGTGATGCTCTGGGGTTAGGGGTTACAAACATACCATCAAGAAATAGAAATAACTAAGCTGTTTACCACTGTCTTATCCTTCCTGACTATATCAGTTTGACTACTCTAACCTGAAGCAGGTATGTTTTCTTATTCAGAAAGCCAACTATAAATTATTTCCTGCAAACACAGATGAGATCAAAGAAGCTTTGTGCCAAAAAGTTTGCAAAGACTCCATTTTCAGCCATTTTGCAGTCCCCTGAGTTATTGCTCTGATTTGCTAATTCTAACTCTGTTTGTCCCTGTGTTTCAGTATAAGTTACTATGAATCTGAGTTTCTGCAAGGTAGCGATATGTTCTCAATTGCTAGTTGTTTTCCAGGAATGTCTTTTCTTGTCATGTATTCAATTAGTCACTTTAAAAAACACATTTATCGCTATAAAGCAAGGCTAGGATTAATGCTGACCTATTTCCTTTTCACAGATTACTGCATTTTTCCTTCTATTTGTGTCTTAGCACATAAACTCTATGTTCTCTTGTTGACGAAAAAAGAAAAAAAATACATTTACATTGACCAACTTTACTGCATTTTGTTAAATGCCATTTGTTTCAAAGATTATATCTCTGCTCTATCACTTATTCTTATCCTAAGAGTTTCTCAGAATTTTTAGTAGGACATTTTCTGCACCCTTTGAGATACCCTCCATCTAAACATTGTCCCATATTTTTAAAATGTGTTTCATCTTATAAATGTAATTGATGTTGGAACTCAGGCTGAGTAATCCAATTCTTAAAATCAGAGTCAAGGGCCCCAGAAGTCAAGTTTCTTCTTGAATTATTTTTGGATTTGAGACAAATGGAGGATGCCTGCTGAATTTTAGGTAGACTATAAGCCGTACATGGTGGCACACACTGTCATTCTAGTACTTGGAACGCTGCAACAGGAGGAGCAAGGGTTCAAGGACAGCACAAAATTACTTTGTGGGATGCTGTTTTAAAATAAAAAAATAAAAAGGGCTGTGGGTATATCTTAGAGATAGAATGCCCCTGGGTTTAATTCCCTTTAACACAAACACACACACACACACACACACACACACACACACACACACATAGATTATATATTTTCTGTGGAATCAAGTTGTTTCTTTTCTCTTGTGAGGGATGGAGTTGAACAGTCTCATAGATGACAGAAGGGCTCCTGTGTGATGTGAGTCTCTTTCTGTATTGTCTATATTAACAATATCCTTTTCCCTTTAACCTTATGTGTAGCAGCTGAGAGGTAACAGCTGTTTCCGTGAACATCAAATCTTGCCCAGAGGAACACAGGCACTTCCCCTCCTGTACATCAAGAATTTCTCTTGGCTTCCCTACCCATGCACATCTGCTGGTGTGTCGTGGCTCACAAAGACAGCAACAGCTCTGAGCACCAAAGGGAAGCAAAATTGGCTTTGGGACTCTTTTGCATAGCGTCTTGCTCTGGGTTAAACACAAAGAGATAAGTCCTCATGAGATGCTCCTGTCAAGGAAAATCAGATGCCAGTAATAACACCAGCATTTGTGCAGAACCTTAGAGCTAAGTAGAACACATTCACAGACATCATCTCTGGTAAAAATCTTAGCCAATTTGCATTGCTTTCTCACATTTGCTAGTTATTTGCCCTTCTTATGAGACACAACTTGTGTGTAAATGGTCTATGCCCATATATGAATTTATCAATGACATGTATAGGGTAGGGAAGAGAAAGAGAAAAAGAAAAAAAATACGTAGTTGTACCAGGTATAGTGGTGCATGCCTGTAATTCCAGTATGTGGGAAGCTGCGTCAGAATCAGAGATGACAGGATAGCCTCAGAAAATTTAGTGAAGCTCTCAGCAACTAAGTAAGACCCTGTTTTCAAATAAAAAATAAAATTGGGCTGGAGATGTAGCTGAGAGGAAAATGCCCCCAGGTTTGCTAGGCATGGTGGCTCATGCTTGTAATCTCAGCACTTGGGAGGCAGAGACAGGAAGATTGTGCAGGTTTGAAGCCAGCCTCAGGTACTTAGTGAGGCCCTTTGTAACTCAGTGAGACCATGTTTCAAAATAAAGAATAAATAATAGGGCTGTGTTGTCGCTTGGAGGTAGAATGCCTCTGGGTTCCATCCCCAGTACTGCACAAAAAAGTACCCCTAGGTTCAAACTCCAGTACCAAAAAAAAAAAATGAAAAAAAAGAATTTTAAGAAATATGGATTCTTTTGCTCTAGGGAAAAAGCCATGACATAGCTGAACCAATCAAAGTGTTTCCTTTCCCCGGTCATAGTGACTGGCAGGTGCAGACATGAAACATCAGCTCATCCAATCAGGATCAATCTAAAAAAAATTGATACCTCAGAATGAAAATATTGCCTCTCTCATATCACATGTAAGTGTCAGGCTGACTCTGGAACCTGCTGAGACCTATCTTGGAATGAGGAAGGGAAATCAAATCTAGAATGAAGCTGACACATTTGGAAGGTCAAGCAGATTAAAGCAAAGAAATCAGGTCTTTGTAATAAAGTAAAATTCTGGTGAAACTTCGCTCTCTGCAAATTTCACTTGTGTGAGTCTATTCAGTCCCTTTATTGTTTCAATCAGCTTAAAATTAGGTTTGAGTTGCTTATTATCAGAAAGCAATTTGTCATTGGAGGACAAAAAATTGGGTGCGGGTAGTTTATTTAAGATACTGTTTAACAAGGTGATGACGATGAGAGAGAAGACAGAAGAAAAGGGAGCAGGAGGAGTGTTCAGGAGTGTCACTGCTGATAGTGGGCAACTGGAGTGAAATTCTCGAGGACTTTGGGAGTCCTCCCGCAATATCCTCAGAATTGTTCTATCCCTCAGAGGACAATTCTGCTGCAGGAGGACACCAGCCATGCACACTGGGCGAAAGCTGTTCTCAGAAGTGCTAACAACCCTGTACTTGCAGGTTACAAGGTCAAGTGTAAAAGCTCCCACATGTAGTCACAGGAAAGCACTGGGGCAGGAAGCTGAAGAGGCATCCCTGTGTCCTGGGGTAGTACAGTGATAAAGGGCAGTGACCTGTCCACCTTAGTGGTGCTGAAATGTGAGGTAGGCTAGAGGGATGGGAAGGTGGAAGGCTATTGCATGTTCATGGAATAAACGGGGGGGGGGAGAGAGAGAGAGAGAGAGAGAGAGAGAGAGAGAGAGAGAGAGAGAGAGAGAGAGAGAGAGAGAGAGAGAGAAAGAAAGGGAGAGAGAGAGATGTTCCAGAACAAATAAAAAATGACTGCCATTTTTTATGTCAACCCACTTTAGAGGTTAACCACTCTCTTCAAAGTCAACTGTGAAACAACAATATTATAAACTGATATTTATTGACCATTTAGTATGAAAAGTATAATTCTAAGATCTATTATCTCATTTAGTCTTTAAAAGAGTCTCCTGCAAAAGTTATTGTAGTCACTAGTTTAAAGAAAAAGAAACTTGGGTAGAAAAATTGTACATTCTAACCACATGTTGACCATGTCAGAGAGGTAGGCCCCCAGCTCAGGTCTTTCTGACTCCAGTACCCCATGTAACACTACCTTATACCCCACCACAACAGGGAACCAGGCTAGGGAAGAGGCAGAAAATCAATGTAATGGGGCAGTTTTACTACTGAAACAAATGTTTCTCTGATTAGTAAGTTTTATACTAGCAGTTAATGTAAAATTAAGGAAGATTTGGCTGGGCCCTGTGGCACACACCTATTATGACAGCACTTGGGAGTGTAAGGCAGGAGGATCGCAGGTTCAAGGCCAGCCTCAGCAACTCAAAGAAACCCTACTTCAAAGTTAAAAAAAAGAAATAGCAGTGTAGCTGAGAGGTAGAATGGCCCTGGGTTTGACCCTTTGCACCAAAAATAATAAATGAATGAATAATAAATAAGATGTCCTGATTTTTCAAAGATTCAATTGTAGTCTAGGGCAAAATGAAAGCTACATTATATAATATTTAAGGGCCCTAATTCATATTTTATGTATTCATATGACACTAGCATTTTCAGTGGGATGTTAGTTTTAAAACATTGTTCACTTAGAAGTGCATCTGGAAAGAGACTCTTAAAGGAAGTGAAATTGTAATATGCATTTGTGACTTTTTGGGTCTTCAGGCAAAACAAAAAATTATTTGGGGAATAATTAGGCCTTAATATAGATAAGTAGTATGTTTTCTTTTGAATATTATTTTATGTATATAAAACCCAGGAGCAATCTACCTCCCAAGTATACCACCAACCCTTTTTATGTTTTATTACAAAACGGGGTCTCACTAAGTTGCTGAGGATTCTTACTACATTGTAGAGACTGCCTTCAAACCTTGGATCCTCATCTCAGCCTGCCATGTACTGGGATTACACGACTGCACCACCACACCCAGCTTCAAAGATTCTTGTCACATATCTCCTTTGGGTCAGGTACTATGTAAACATTAAAATATCAGTCTCTCAAAATAAATGGAGACAGAAATTCCCAAAGATTGTGGGCAACAAATGGCTTGGCCCCTGCACCTCCTGTGCTAGGGCTAGAGGCTGTAGCACTCACTGTACCACTGTGCTACACCCACATCAGGGTGGAGGGGAGACTTTTCTTCAGGATGATGAAGATAGTCTAAATTGAGATTAGGAAAGAAAAAAATAGCAGTTATAATTTGCATATAATATTTTATAAAATCTTGAAGTTGATTAGGGATTTTGGAGAGATCAATATTTTTACAAAATCCATGCATGTACACACATGTGTGAACACACACACATGCGCACACACACGTGTCTGTAATATGCGAATGTCCCACTATGTTTCTCCCTCGGGAGGCTCATAACCTGGTAGAAAAGCAAGACTTTGGAAATCAGATAGATGTGGGCATGCCCTCACTGGGCTACTTACTAGCTCTGTGAGATGCCACTTTACTGCTTGGATTCTGTTTTTCTCTCTCCCTCTCTCCCTCTCCCCCTCTCTCCCCCTCTCCGCCCCCCCCTCTCCCTCTCTCTCCCTCCCTCTCTCTCCCTCCCTTTCTCTCTCTCTCTCTCTCTCTCTCTCTCTCTCTCTCTCTCTCCTGAGTACTGCAGATTGAACCACCCAGGGGCATTCTACCTTTGAGATACACTCTCAGCCCTACTATGTATGTGTGTGTGTGTGTGTGTGTGTGTATATATATATATATATATATATATATATATATATATATATATATATATGGTGGTACTGGGGTTCTTGGAAGCCCTACACTCCCAGACCTATTTTATATTTTTTTATATTTTTGAAACAGGGTCTCTTACGCCAGCGCAGCCGGCTTCAAACCTGCACGATCCTCCTGTCTCCGTCTCCCAAGTGCAGAGAATACAAGCGTGCGCCAACACCCCTGGCCTATATTCTTTATTTTGAAACAGTGTTTCATTAAGTTGTGGAGGGCCTCACTAAGTACTGAGGCTGATTATAAACCATGATCCTTCTATCTCAGCCTCCCAAGTACTGGGATTACAAGCATGTGCCACCAGGCCCAACTTAATTCTCTATTTTAAATGAGTATTCTCAAACTAAAAGTATTTTTACTAAGGTTGAAATAATAGATAGATAGATAGATAGATAGATAGAGATACAGATATAGGTGAACCTCTATTGGTTATATTTCCTTATCTATATAGCATGTCTGACCTCAGTACTCAAATTAAATAATAATAATAATAATAATAATAATAATGATAAATAGCTACTCTTTATTGAGCTCTTTGATAAATCCCTTAATATATGAGTTTTGAAAACCTTTCTCCCAGAAAAATAAAATTTCTATGGCCTAAATTACAAAGTGAATTAGATTTTTAAGTTATTAAATGTCATAAATTATTGTACATAATTAATGACCACTGACAAGATTTTAAAAAATCTAATAAGTAACTTTCCCTAAGATCCAAAATTAATTTAGAAAATGTTGGCACTCAAACTAAATTCATTTATGTGGAGAAACTATTTTTTCTCCTTTAGCACATTCTTCTTTGCTTTAACCATATAAACATTTACTAGTAAAGAATTTTACTAGTAAAATTTTAGAAAGCTTATTTTTTCCTGAGCTATCACATATAGCTATTTTACATTTATTTATTTATTTATTTATTTATTTATTTATTTATTTATTTATTGTGCTGGGAATTGCATTCATAATGTACTGAGAATTGCACCCACGGGCATTCTATGTCTGAGCTACACCCTTAGATCTATTTTTTTAATTTGGAAACGGTCTCACTAAGTTGCTGAAGATAGCTGCGAACCTCCTTTCTCAGACTCTCCAGTACTAGGAATGCAAGTGTCACCACCATGCCCTGTGTTGTTTTACTTTTAAATCACTGAAATCAAAGGCTAAAGTCTAAATTTTATAAAATCAGATATGTCTATGTCATTTTACTTTTAACTGTGGTCATTTGATTCCTTTTTAGAAAAAGAAAAAAAATTTGTACTGAGGATTGAATCCAGGGACATTCTTTCTCTGAGCTTCACCCCCAAGCACTATTTTTTTTTAATTGTGAAACAGGGTTTCACTAATTACTAAGAGCCTTGCTAAGTTGCTGGGACTGGCCTTGAACCTGGGATCTTCCTGCATCAGTCTCCTGAGTACTGGGATGGCAGGCACACACCACCATGTTCAGCTTCAATTCAATTCTTATTATCAATTCAAACAACTGTAGAGAATAAAAGTTTGTCAGTGAAATGGAAATAAATTGTATGAAATAGAATTTGCCTTGTAGTGTTGTTGAGGAGATTCTGGTCATAATTTGTCTGTAATTTGATATGTCTTATGTGCTAATATTTTGGCTGTGTTGCCATTTCTTGTTTAGATTTGTATAGAGCCCAACTTTTTAACATACCTATGTCTTCTCACCACCTGAGATCAGAGGATCCTTGGTAAAGAGTGGTTGTGTCTTCCACTGTTCTTTCTGTAGCCCCTGAGGTCATGAGGTGCACATTTTATATGCACAGCAAGAGCCCGGGTGTATAATCTATGCAGTGTTCAGCTGATTATTTTGCTCATCTCTAGACCTATCTCCATCTCTTCATGCTGATTTGTTTCTGCTCTGTAACTCCTGTTCTCCAATTTGACCTCTCGATCATAGTCTGTTTTATCAATTTCCTTCCTCGTTTTAAATCAAATCAAGTCCTTCTGTTTACTTTCCACTTACATTACTGCTTGCAAATGTCTATCAGGCATACTTGCACCTAGATTATTTATGCTGGGGCTGTAATGCATTTCACAATACGGTATGTATCAAAGATGCTTCCCAGTGCAAAACTCTCCCCATTTTATTGCATCTACTCAATTTTGCAAGCCCATAACTCCTCCCAGTTGTCATTTCCACAGTAACACCAGGGAGGACAATGGTTCTATGAAAATTTTACAGCGTTCCTCTCTGTCTAGTACATTTTTTAGTTCATCAGTCTATTTTATTTAATAATTTTGTCAGCCCTTGGTAATCATGGCTCATTCCAAATACTCTTCCATATTCAGAATTTCTATGGGCTCCTCCTCCTTGAATTTAAATTCTGCTCATTTCTAGACATGCTCTTTTTCCTCATGTACATTTTAATCAGCTCCTCCACGTGCCAAGAAAATGTTTTGAAACATACAGATGCAAGGCTGCATCATCTACATTAATAGATTGTAGGGTCTGTTGCTGTTTTATCTGCACCAAAGTGAAAAGTGAAGATTGCAATACTCGACTGTAACTAACCTGCTATGGAGTACTCACCTGTCTTAGTGATAACCGGCTACATCCTATCATGCACATAGGGATGGGAGGTGGCTAGGAGATCACCAACTTCCTGATTTGTGAGCGCTACTCAACAGTATCTGCTTTGTCAGCGGCATAATGGAGAAAACACACAGGAGAAATTTCTCTATTGAAAAACACTTTAGTTCTTAATTATTCAAAGGAAGAAGAGAGACTTTATAATTCTCACTGGAAAAATCAGAATGAAGAGCCTTTGGACTGTTTGTGGTGGTTGCTCTCTCTGATTTTTGAGAGTTCAATTTCAAAGGAAGTATCTCAAACAAAGGGCCTATCTCTTGCCCCCAAACACTTATAAAACAGGCTGTGAGAGCTGCTGGGGGAGCCTTGTTCCTTAGATCCAGATCCAGCTGTCAGAGTCATATATTTGCATTATTCTCTGACCTACAAACAGGGTATCTCCCAGGGCCAGTCCTGAACTTGAGAGGGACAGAGTAGATCTGTTTTGCTGCAGAGAGAAGCCAGGAACACTTGGTCCAGAAGTGTGGGTCAAGATTGTCCTTTGTAGAAACAATTTTTCAATCTGAAAATTATAACACAGCCCTGTAGCGAAATATAGGTTATGTTATCAGAGTATATTATTTAAGTTTGTGTTTGCTCAAGAAAATTTGGTATATAAGGTCAATGATGTCATATATAAGGTCAATAATGTCAGATTCCTTTTTCTGTCCATAAACTCCATCCTCTGGGGTACGACTGTGGAGTTCCTCAGAAGCAGTCCTGAAAAGAGAAACTTTAAGACCAATCATAGTTATTGGGGACAATCTGTTTTCCTGTTCATACCTTGGAACAAAATCAGCCCTAAATTGACTAAACCAGAATTAAGGCACATTTACAACATAAACAGTGACACCTTGTTAGTGACCTACGTGACACATTTAACCATGTTTTTTATGACCTGCATTTGTAAATTCTCTGGGCTTTTTGAGAAAGCTTTTCACAATGAAAGCTGGTTGGGGAAGATTTTTATTTTGAAGTATCAGTAAAAAGCTCAAATTTAGACATATCAAGAGAGTGCCACCTTGTGGTCAATAGCAGTCATGGTAGGAGAAAAATGAATACTTCCATGTTAATCCTTACTTACCCTTTGCAACTGATTGCTATCTTTATACTAACTTGAAAATCCAAATATTCATCCAATTATACAGAAAGATAGTGATATGAAAGTATTGTAAATTGACCTAAAGATTATAGAAAAATTTTTTTTGTTTCATTGTCCTTATATAAGAAAAAGTGTTAAAATATATTAATGTAATATACTAATATCTATAGACATCTATGCATAGTCTTTTTGGTGTGTTTATAAAATACACTAAGACAAAAATAAGCAAATAATAATGATATAAATTCTACATTCACATTTCTGTTCCTCATGTATAGATTCCAAAACTCAAAATAAAAATTGATCTTTTAATTAGATAAAAATGTGGTTATGGACAAAATGCAATGCTGTTAGTGTTTTCTGTTAGTGAAAAATCTCATTCCATGTGTAGTGTTAATCTTATGCAGATTTAATGCTGAAATGGAACACATCTCGATCCTGAGTATACTTGGTTTGATTCAGGGTTTATAACCTTGAAACCCTGTATTGTCCTTGATTGTAGAATGGTAAAGTAGGAAGCAATAAAATAAAAACATATCCCTCCATCTAAGATCATGAATGTTTATATCTATAGATGTTTAAAAGTGTCCCACTTAGATATTTTACCTGTATGCCTTAATTCATGACTTCCTTAGACTCTTCAGGGGAAATAATTTTTGGAATTCAGGAACTTTTTTAGTAATTAATGTAAGTATATAAATATCATTATGGCTTATAAGCTGTTTTATTCTGATTATAAAGAGAATGAATGATGTGTGAACTTTACTCCTAAATTCAGACAAAAATATCTATAGATGTGCAAGAGTAACTTGTCACATACGACTGCTGCTTTAGTTCTTTGTGTTTGAAATATGTGCACTCATGTCCTCCTAGCCACATACCCTGACTCACAAATATTGTACACTGACATTTCCTGGACAAATCCAGAGGTGTGCGACATATGTAAAAGTTGGAGAAGTCGGAAATCAGAAAACTCTTTCCAGTGCCCTTGCAATTTCTCTTCTGTTTCTGTTTGTCTCTTCTTTGGAGCCATCTTTTACTTCTTCATACTCATCAATCTCCTTCCCCTTAAATCTCCTATAAATTTTCACCACACAATTAAACCCTTAATTATTTAATGTAATGCTTGCCCTCTAATGGTTTTATAAGTGTTAGTGTTGCTTCTTAACTCTATGTTGAGCAACTTGTGTACAGAGATGTGTATTTTACCTTTTTCAAGTCCTGTAAAACACCCATCTTGGGCTATAGCACAGCTGGTGATCTATCAATATTTTTAAATAGATTAAATTTGGAGTATGATGGGGACTTGTTCTTTTCCTGCTGAATATTTGGTCAAATGACTTAGAAGATATGGAAGAAATGATTTTTGAGTTTTTAGTCATCCTTAGGTTGGCAGTGAGAATGTAGAGTTTAGAGGAGAAGACAGATGTGCATTCAATTAAATTATTATGCATAGTCAAATATTAGAGATCTGAAAATAATGTCAAAAATTTCAATGAAGCAACTCTCTTCCAAGAGAAGTCAATATACACTGAAAGGCAAATTTTGAGTTTTAGCAAAGGACTTTCTGGATAGAGTTGGTATGTGCAAAGCAACAGAATAGAGAATGAGTCAGAATTATTTGAAGAAATGTATACTTAGAGCACCATATAGCAGAAATGTATATGGATAGTTGAGCCACATAATGTGCTAATGCAGGAGATATAAGTTAAATGCAAATTGTGAACCTTATTTTTCTGGAAAAAGGGCTAAGATATAATTACATACATTATATCTATCTCAATCTTTCCCTCATTTTTGTTTCCAAAGCCACCATTGTAAAATCTCTTTTTCTGTCTTGAATAAAATATTGGTTAAAACCACCTTAACTCCCTCATTCTCACATTCCACTACATAACTCAGAGCTATACACAATTGAGTAATAACAAGTAACTGTAAATGAAAATCACTTGTAATTTTTCAAGTTCCTACTATATTGAGAAAAACCTCTCTGAAAGGGAGTGCTTTAACAACAGGACCATGATCTAAATGCCCCATCATCTAATCTGTTCCTTCTGAGATAGACAAATACAATTCTTTTGCTCCCAAAGATAATCTTGTCTTTATAAATTATTGATGCTTCCTGAGTAATGCTTTGCAAGTTACTTGAAATACCTTACTATCTGTAAACCCAATTTTATCTCTTTTAAGTTCCATCAAGAGTGATAAATTCTCCCTGAATCATCCCCCAAAACCTACTAAACCATGTCATTTCTTACTCTTTGGAATCTCTCGTGTCTTTGTTTATACCCCTGACAACCTGACATACATCTTCTGCCCTACAATTATATAATGGTTATCTGTTTTCTTGTCTCCACAAGATAACTTTCTCTATCTCACCTTGTTCTCTCCTTGAAGAAAAGATGTGGATTATAGTCATCTTTGCAGAACTTAAAGCAGTAGGTATAGGACCTTGCTCATGCCAATTTGTAGCATTGCATAGATCTTGGTTTTTTTTTTATTTGGACATTATATGAAGTATTTTAACACAAAGAGGGTTTTTTAGAATCTTTCATAAAGCCATCAACCCAGGGGAAAAAAGAATTTAATCTGTATTTACATAATAAAACAAGGTAAAAATAATTTGTAGAAGCTGATAGATTGCTACGTTTGAGTTCAACATGAAGCTAGCAATATTATGCCATACAATGCAAAATAATATGGTCTGGGGCAGACTTTGAACCTTATTTTAGAAGTGTGGTCAGTGGACTAATAATGGTTTTCTGTAGACAAATATATTTGATAAAAAATAATGAATGATAGCCTAGACTTCCAGAATCTGGAATCCAGTGACATTACTTACCAGGATCCATTGGGTAGATAAAAGAAGAGGTGGAGTCATTCCTTATGTGTATATAAAGAACCATATATTTATTGTAGTTTTGGAAAACAGGAAAGCATCAGAACAGAATTTTAAAAATCTTAATGGTGATGCTTTTTGAGAATATATTATGTGATACTCGTATTCTGTTTTTTTTTCTTTTTCCACTAAGCAATATGTAGAAATATTTCCCAATGTCACTGTTTTTTTTTAAAGAAATGGCTGTATAGTACTACACTATACCTGTTACTCTATAACTTATTTAACTAATTGAGTGGGACCACTTTTAAATGGTGAGCCATTGTCTGTATTTGCTAAACCGGGTTCAACTGAAGGCTGTTGTTGGGCTGAAACCATACTACAACTCCTTGGTACCATCACAGATGTACCCCCAAGGTGTTTTCAGGTCAAAAGAGAACAATTTTGCCTCCTTCTTCCACTTGTAGTTTGGAACATCAGCCAACAAAGCACACAATGGTAATGTGGATTGATGAGGTATGTGTTCCTCTATAATAAGATAACTGTTAATTTATTTGAAAAGCAAGTAGCTAAAAGCAGAGACTTGCCTGAAAAGAAACACCACCTCATTTCTGTATTAACGACTACCTGCTTTACCAAAGTGGACCAGATAGGAAAGCAAAGGAGAAATTGCTAGGGAAGTCATTAGAAAGAAGCAAATGTGTTCATAATGTACCAAGCTACCTCGTTCTGTGCAATACTCCTCTGGAAGGAGCAGAAGACAGGGTGGTCTCTGACTCACAGAACCCTGTGGTCTACACTACCATGAACAGGTTCTTTGATTTTTATCTTGATCTCAGCTTTGCCTCCTCTCAGGACCTCTAGTAATATCCAAAGGCCTGACATGAAACTTAAGATTTTACAATTTAGAGAAAACTGGATAACTTTGTAAAGATTAAACTTGTGCTTATTGGAAACAAGAGTAATATGCATCATCTTCAAAACTTGGTCAGGAAGTCACAGTTGATCTCATCTAGAGCAAAAAAAAAAAAAAAAAAAAGCTGCAGACCAACTGTGGAACCAGACACAAACTCAGATCCTGAAAAATTTATGGGTACCAAGATGGAGCCAAGGTATCTAAGGCAGCTGTGTAAACTGAGGAACTCAGGAATGGGTATTTACCAATCAGTTGGAAATACTCTGCTTCATGTTACTTTAAATGACAAGTTTGGCCACTTAAGTATGTACACACAGACTGAATGGAAAATCTAGATGGAGGTGATCTTTGAAGAAAAGGCTGTAAAAACAATCCTAGTGCATCATGCCAGGCAGGAAAATCTAGCAAAATGTGCACCCATGTGTGGCTTCCAGTAACCATCAGTGGATGTGAAGATATCACTCCCTTGCTTTCCAGTAGTGGCAGAGGAAAGATGAGAGAGAACCTGATGGGTTCCCTCAGCTCTCAACATCGTTTTCAAGCACTTTTGCACCTGGACTGGAATGGTGCAGAAAATCATGCTAGAAAGTCTTCTATACAGGAGGAGAAAACCAATGAAGGAAAGCTATAAAAAAAGAAAGAAGCAGTCCCAGAGATTGGTGATGACTTATTAGAAGCACAGCTGCCCCATTGGCTGACTCATTTATGCCCCTTCCGGCCTGCAGCCAAAGTCTCTGAAGTCCAAGAAATGGGGACCCAGGAGAGCTGATCACCTCCACACTACAAGGACCTGAGAGACTCCTTGAAGCTTCTGCCTCTTGAACTGAACATACAGCATAGAAGAGGCTGTCCAGGATGTGCAGAAGCTCCTGGCAGGAATTCTTCTCCCTCCAAAGGTATGTCATGTAAAGAAACAGCACTTTGCTCTCTGTTTGATACCATATTTCCACAAGAATACACATACCCTCTGTGCTACACTCATCCCTGGCAAAATACACTATATCTCCATATGTTTTCATTCTAAGTATGTATATTTAAATAATACAAAGTGCCTTTCAATGTTCATGTAAAGGTCTTGCTAGGCATCTGCTGAAGCTCCCCATGCCTAATCATAGGGACTTTACAAAAAATAAACTGGTCTTGCTTGAAACAGAGAAGGCAGGATCTAGCTTGTTTCTTCATGGATGCCACATGAATTCCCACTCTTCTGTGTGATTATCTTCCATAAAACTGTTCACCAGAGTCCAGAAACTTAAAGCAGATGAAGTGGACCTGGGAGGATAGCACACAATGTGTTGTGCTCACAGACAACTTCATTACTTTAATTACCTAGGAAATATAAATGGCTGGCAGGGCAAGAATCTCATCCCTCAGTCTAAATGAAAATAGTGGCTGGGAGAGATGCTCTAAATCCTGCCACTCATTGCTTACCCTAAGCTTTTTGTCTAGAAGTAAATCCACTGGTCCTTATGTGTATACTGTGTGCGCTCTCGAAGTGGCTGAAGGGCTGGTCTTTGGGCACCCAAGAAGTGGGGAATGAATGATTATTGTGGGCCCGCTATGTGTCATTCTTGCACTCAATGTATAGTTTTTGTGTATTTTCTATGTGTTAGGTACTGTTCTAAGTAGATGGCAGAAATACAATAAGAAAGCAAAGACCTTGCTCTTATGAAACTTGTAGTCTAGCCAAACTAAAAGGAGCAGGAAAAAATAATTAGAATCAAATACAGTGACACACTCTTCCTACTTATTTATTTATTTATTTATTTACTTATTTATTTATTTATTTATTTTATATCGGTGCATTGTTGTTATACATGTAATGGGGGTACAAGATGGTAGAGGCATACACGCACACATCATTCATTTAGCCCTTCCCCAGTTCCCACCCCATTCCCTTCCCTTTCCTCCTTCTCATATTTGGCTTAGTGATTGACTTTGACATGTTTATGAAGCTACATCATGCACACTCTTTCTAGATTTTGAAACAGATAAATATTAAGATCTGCATTCCAAAGAGATAATGAGAATATAAAAAAGACCTGAAAGGGGCGCCAGATTGGCATGCTCAAGGATGGAAAAGGAGGCTGGGCTGAGCATGAGTTGAGCATGATGTTATGTGGTAGTTCAGCTCTGCCACTTAGTGGCTTCCATCTAAGACTGGGAATTTATTTCACTTCTCTCACCTTCAATCACTGTATCACTATATGTGGTTAATAACCTTCCATGACAAGGCTTTGTAGGGTTAAATTACAGAATGTGAATGGACCACTTGGCAAATAGTACGATCAAAATAAATACTAATTGACTCTAATAGTGTTGTCATTAATATGTTATTTCTTCTTTCATCTTCTACAATATATTAAACCCCAAAGTGACTCATGACTCTATAAATGTGTTATTTTTTATTTTCTGAAATGCATCCTATGTCCTAGACTCCATGAGTAAAACATTCTACATTACCACTCCTACCATATTTCCACCAGCCTGCTCTGAAGTCATATCATCCGTATTAGTTTTTTTTTTAATCGGTGCACTGTATTCATACATCATAGTGGGATACAATAGTTTTTGAATGACTTTCTTTTTATATTTGATGTATTCCAGATTAAGTCTACATTGTCTTCACCAGTGTTCAGCAGAGTAAGCCTCAGACTTTGTACTGTCAGTGCTCCTGAGGTCTATTTACCTGGGACTATGTCGGAAAAGTAAAGCTCATTTCAAGTAACTAGCAAGATTTTCAAATGGAAGACTAGTGAGGAAGATGTTGGTGCGGCTGAAGTGTCTCAACAGCAGAGGCAATGAAACTCCAAATCCAGCAAAAGCAGAATGCTTCTGTTGACCTCAGGCTATGGGAGAAGATGGGATTTCCAGAACCCAAGAGACTGATTACCTTGGTCAGGAAGCAGTGGTGGGGAGTGGGATCCAGTGTCCACTAAGGGGAGATATCCAGCAAGAACAGAAATGAGATGATACCTATAGTTCTTACTAAAGACACACAAAACGAGAACCCAGGTTTTCCTTTTCTCCTTCCTTCAAACTCCTGTTAGTGCGTCTGATCATTCCAGCCAAATGGAGCTGGAAGACAAATGGAAAGGAGTCCTGAAACAGACACTGGCCTTACTTCTCTGCAATGGTGAGCAGACAGGGGAGGGGCAGGAAATGCACCTATGCACAGAGGATGACAGGACAGTACAGGAACCCGCACCAGGGCTGCCCCAGGGCACACCGCACCTCACAACCTGGGCCTTCTGGGGACACTGGTGCAGCACACACCAGCACCTGGGGAGAGACCAGACTCCCAGGACCCAATTCATCCACAGACAAGAGTCAGATATTCCGATTTTTCCTGAGCAAAGGGCAATTTGTGATGGCAGTACATTGCCAGTCACTCAGCTTCCCTTTCCAGCCTGAGCTGAGCATCAGGACACAAGCCCAAGTCACAGAAAAGACAATCTGCAGAACAGAAACAGAGTAGGACACAAGGTATATGCAAGAGATTTCCTCCACTTAAGCAAAAATCAAAATTGTCAAATAAGATCAATCACTGGACAGTAAGAGAAGTTGATGTTCTCCATCATGACCTTAATGCCCAGCCCTTCCCTGCTAGATGCCCAGCGCAGCAGGTTGCGGGAGCAGCAACCACAGCAGCACAGGAGATTCTATCAGGTCCCCCACCTGTGACACTGAGCCGCATCAAGGAGAAAGACAAGGGGAGGAGTAGTGAGGCAGCTGACAGGTCTGTTTATGATCTCCCAGGATTTTATATACTTATCTCTTTCATGACAGGTAAGATGTTGAGGATTCTCACATCTCAATTTCAGAAATGCTCACATAGAAAAATGTATTACAGAATAAACAAAAATATAATGATATGCATAATTATATGTGATTATAAGTATTGAGCCTTTATTTTTTACATCAGGCACTCTATAAAATGCTTTTGTATTTATTAATCTTTACAATGAATAGAGGTGGGGGCAGGGTTGGTATTTTGTTTATTTCTCCCTCACAAATGATAAGACTGTGAGTAAGGTACTTGCCCAAAGTTACAAAATTAAGTGACGTAATCAGAAGTCAAACTTCAAATTCATGTTTATAGTCATTTGTTTATACTGCTTTCATATAAGATACTTGAGAGCTTCCAAAACATGTCGGGGCTTGGAAAACTTTAAAGACACAGATACATACATACATATTTACACACAAATGCATGTATGGCAATATTAAGTAGATGAGGATATTTAGACTTTTGTTCACAGGAATCAATAGTTAACATCCACTGCACACACTCATACTCAAACTCTATTTATCCACACACACAGTGATGTAACCTAAGGAAAGTGGGGATACATGATTTTATGTGGGTGTTTAATCCTGATGTCTGTTTTGTTACTGGGCCTGGAATGTATTTTAAATCACTCTATACCCCATAAAACTTATTCTGGTGACTTGCATTTTAATGATCAATAAATGTTTTCTCAGCAAGTGAATGAACTAATAAGTCAAGGCACTATGTCCATGTAGGGATCATGGGCACAATGATGCAAGTTACAGAGGGTCTGGCAGTCTGAGCCTCATTTCCTGAGCTCATGAATGTAATACAGGTATAAGCAAAAGGGCATGCCAATTAGAGGGTTGTATAATTTTTAAAATTCTTTACTGGGGCATTTGCAGAAAAAGGGGGCTGTCTCATACATTTTTCACTAGCTAAAATGATAAAATATTTATCCAGAACTCACAATTAATCCTTATAAGCAGACGAGGATTTTAATTATTCAGTCACATCTCTCAGTGGTCTTGTTTGTGCTGTCCCCATGGCTAGCAGAAACTGCTTTCTGACAAGATGGAGACTGTTTTTACTCAAGTGCGTCAGCCAGATTCGTATAATTACACATCATGGTAAATATTAACTCTCTCTAAGTGCTTACCCTCATTCCCAAAGCACTCTGTAAAGCAGAAACATAGGCCATTATTCTCCTCCCCTACTAACTTGGAATCTGTTTTATTTTCTATGTTCATTGGATGCTTTCTTCTTTTGACTTTTAATTAGCCATGATGCTGCTTGAGTTACAAGACACACAGTAGCTTTGAGGACAGAGATATAAACTGACATGTGGACAGCCAACAGGTTGTATGTAGGATCATTATAGACCTGGAGCTCTGGCTCTGTTCTTATCTGCTTTGAGAAACCATAGCTCCATATCATGATGCTTCAGTTTCCTTCTTTCAAAAACTTTCAAGGACTCTTTTACCTTTAATATGTAACTCATATAAGCCTAAGTCCTATTAGTCTATAAATGAAGGCACTTAAAATTGTAACTCATTCTTTAGAATTCAGAAAGTAATACAGGCAGTTCTTAGTTAACGAAAAAAAAAATTAATTGTAGTAGAAAAGAGGCCAGATGTAAGACCTTTCATTTTTTAGTGGCATAAGGACTTCTGTGATCTCTGTTATGCACTTCTGTGATTTGGTCTCCCTCCGCTGTACAAAAATTCAAGACATGTGCTCTTAGGATACAACACAGTTGTTATTTCTTTTGTTTTTATATTTGATATATCTTAGTTGAAAAACTCATCTCAGATCCATAGGGGAAAAAAGCACATATCACACTTTAATCTTTGTTGTTTATAATCTCTACCCAAGTATGACAATTGCATAGAGTCTTGGAGAAAAAGAGAGATATAAATTTCAAATGAGATCTCCAGATACAGGGGTTAAAAATATTTTAGAGCCAGGCGTGGTGGCGCACGCTTGTAATCCCCGCGCTTGGGAGGCAGAAACAGGAGGATCGCACAGGTTCGAAGCTAGCCCCGCGCGCTGGCTTAGAAGACCCTGTTTCCAAATAAAAATGCAAAAATAGGTCTGGGAGTGTAGCCCGGAGGTAGAAGGGCTTCCAGGAACCCCAGTACCACCAAAAAAAAAAAAAATAGAATAAGTAAATAGGATTTTCTGGATCTGTCCCCTAACCTTTTCTAAACCTCGGTGGCTTTCTCACTTAACTCTTCTAATTATATTATTTTTCCCCATTTTTTGGTACCTCTCTTCTCTTCTGTATGACAACCAACTTCTTTTCTAAGTGATAAGCCAAAGTCCTTAGTGGAAATACTTACATTTAAGCCTTATTTTTCTACTGGAAATTTAGCATCAAGTTGAGACTCAGCCCTAATGAATATATACTATCTATTGAAAAATATGTATTTATAATTTCTTTTGCCTTGACCCACTAAATTTACCAATACATTTTTGACTTTATTTTCTTATAAACTACATATTAATTTTTCTATTTTTCTGTAAGTTGCATCAATCTATTATGACACAAAAATTTAATATTATACTTCTGTGAACTATTTTCACAGGTAAGCTATAGCTTCACATAAACTTAGAAAAAATCACTTGAGAAAAGAAAGCCTCAGAGTAATCATCACGTATATTAACTTTCTAGATAAAATATCAACACATTTAAACAATCACTGTGTATATATCCATCAACGTCCAAGAACATTGTACCCATCTGTGACATAAGAAGCACTATTATGATCCTATCACTCATATCTAAGTTGAAGAAGAATGATAGGAACTGGCAGAGAAACCATGTATAGGTCCCTATTTAGGTGCTATACGCTAAAAGCTTATGTTTCACCACTGCCCAAATTTATAATGTGAATTCTAATTTCCAGTTTGATGTTATTTAAAGATGTATCTTTTGGGAAATTTCTAGTAAAAGATGCTCCAGAGGAATCTCTCATCCTTTCTGCCATATGAGGAAAAAAAGGAGAAGATGGCCACTTATAACCAGAACACAGGCCCTCAGCAGACACAACATCTATGCATCCCTTTACTTCTGGACTTCCCGACCTCTAGAAGTGTTAGGGACATGTTTCTGCTGCTTATAAGCCAGCCAGTCCGGAGTTTTCTGTCATATCAGCCCAAATGTACTGAAACACTAGACTTTTTACTCTTGATCTTGTACTATTTCCTTTGTCTAGCTCTTCCCAAATGTGTTCCATTGGAGAATATATAATAAATTGATTATGCCCCACAGTATATCCTTAGAGAAAGAAATATAAGAAATAACATTGATTTAATTGTATGAAGTTTTTTATGAATTCTATTTCACTCCTACCCACTGACAACACCCTTTCCTGCAAGAATATCCAGTAACGTTGTACAGTGGTATTAAGTGTCTTAGGAAGTCACATTGACATGATCAGAGCACTATGAATTATAGGATGGTAGTTATAGACCTGACAGTTTGCTAAAGAATTGCCCTGCCTGCTGATCTTAAAATGTCTTGCTTCTGTATATACAAGTTCTGTGTATACAAATTTGGTCAACTCATTCTGGTAATTTACTTAAACTCTCAAAGTCTGCTTGTCTTCTTCAGTAAAATAAGCATAATAAAAATTTTTACGTAGTTGTTTTGAAAATTAAATGAAAAATATGTCTAACAGGCCCAACAGAATAATAACTCAATTGATAATTGCTATTGCCATAACTATCATTATTTCCATCTGCTGATGGCTTCCGTTATAATGACATGCTTACATACGTGTTGCTACCCTCTACAGGAATTATTTGAGCCTGTTTGGCCACCTGCTACAAGTGAAGGTCATTGATCTTTGCACAAAACCTCCCAAATTCTTGTCAGCCCTTCACCTGGTACTGACCTTCTCAGCACTTGATACATTGACCTTGCAAATGATAAGAGATGGATAATTAGTCATACCCTTAACTCATCCAGATCATCATACAAGTCATTTTAATGTGGGGTGATAAAATGTGTAATTTTTATAGCGCTTACCCTGCAGATCCAAACTATAAAATATATGTGAAAAGATAGTGGATAGAGTAAGTGCTACCCGAGGTTCATAAAATATGTCCCTGACAAGTGCAGCTCAATTTCACCAACTGGGGTTCAGAATCAAAGAGAATGGGCACCTGCCTCAACTCAAGAATGTCCAGGAAGACATCACCTTTGCTTTTCTCTCTTCTTCCCCTGCCTCATGTTTCAAGATGTTACTAGTCTCACACAAGAAATTGCAAATAACATGTAAGTCTATTATTTCTTATTGGGTCCTCCTTTAAATAATTAATAGGATCAGCATTATCCCAAATTGGATTTTACAGGTGTAGACTAAACCAGAGGCCTCAGATACCTAAACCCCTCCACTTGCATGTTCTGGTATTTTCACCCTTGACATCGCAGACTTTTCCACCAAGTAAAATTATTTACTGTCTTCTCAAAATTAAATTGTCAACAATCACCAGATTAATTTGTCCTATTTGCTGTCTGCATTTCACCTAAAGATTTAAACTTGCCCTATTGATTCTCTATCATGTGAATCTTTGCTCTAAGCTAATTTATTCATTCAGATCACACCAGCACTATTATTAAGGAAAATACATCGGCCACAGTGAACTAAATACTGCGGATGAGTTCTAAAACTAAATAAATGATGTGCTTATTCAAATTCTGCCCTGTGTGTGGTTTTTTCCCCTTACTTTTTTTCTTTTTTTTTTTTTTTTCCTCTGATGACAGCTGTGTAGGAGGAGCCTAAGGGTGTAAGAGAAGATTAACATGCTGGTGATTTACAACATGTGATGACTGAACAAAGGAGAAACTCACTTTGTTCTTTAGTTGAGTTTAACCTTTGATTTCTTTTTCATAAGACCATCATTCACAAAAACACCCCACACTATGAGAACACCTCACTCTTCTTCAGATTGTTTCTTTCAGAATCCAGCCTAAATCCTTATTGTGCAAACTCATGGTCAAGCTAAGAGCCTCGGTATCACCTGAGAACTTTTTAAAAATTCAGCATCTCAAGGCACACTCCAGAATATTGTATCAGAACCTGCATTTAATAAGATGCCCAGGAGAATTGGTTGGACATAAAAAACTACAGACAACAAGGTTCCACCTTCAGAAATTCTTAGTTGCTTACAGATAAGAATGGGGCGGTGGTTCCCCAAATCTCGTATTCTGATGAATGTCATAATTGTCACCTGGAGCAGTGTTAAAAATTCAAATAGTATGTGATACAAATGTTGATTAGCTCAATTTACCTATATCACAGTGTATATATATATATATATATATATATATATATATACACCTCCAAAATACACCCGCAGTCCTATTTTTCATTCTTTATTTTCAAATAGGGTCTCGCAAAGTTGTAGATGGCCTCATTAAGTAACTCAGCCTGGCCACGAACCTCCAATCCTCCTGTCTCAGCCTCCCAAGTACTGGGATTATAAGTGTGTGCCACCATCCCTGGCTGTGTATACATACAGTAACACATCATATTGTATACAATAGTGTTATTCGGGTTTTGTCCATATTAAAAAATACCTGAGAAAAATCAATTTTAAGAACAAAATATTGATTTAGGCTGACCACTTCAGGGGTTTCCATTCATGGTCACTTGGCCTCATCGTTTTGGACCTTTGGCAAGGCAAAGTGCACATGGTGAGACAGAACTGCTCATCTCACAGCAGCTTGGAATGCAGAGAGAGAGAAGGAGAAAGAGAGAGAGAGAGAGACAGACAGACAGACAGACAGGCAGACAGAGACAGAGAGAACAGGAAAGGGGGAGGGCAAATATATAGCCTTCAAGGTGACCCCTCCAGTGAAAAAGTAACCTACTTCTTTCTTTTCTAAGCACTGTCTTCTAAAGTTTATGGGTCAAGGACAGTCTTATGACCTACTACATCATTAGAACAATCAGGAATAGGTATGATATTAAATGTACGACAATTCATCGAAGCACATATTTCTCTTTTCTATATATGAATCGGGAAGAATGTACCTCAAGAACTGTGCCAACTTTCAATAACATCAGTAAGGCTGAGCTGAGAAATTCACCATGTTCTTGGTGGCAGAAGTGTATGAACCGCTGGATCTGAGCCATTCCTAGAACGTGCCTTATCTCCTGGCTTCCATTTTTTATAAATTCATGATTTCCCTTCCAAATTAAGCATGTTTGAGTAGCAGGCTTATATTTCATTTGAAGCACAGAAAATTCTGGAGTTAATTCAGCTCACATATTCACTAGAAAAAAACAAAGAAGAGCCGGGTATGGTGGTGCACACTTGTAATCACAGCATTTTTAAGGCTGAGACAGGAGGATCGTGGTTCAAGGACAGCCTCAGCTACTATTTAGTGAGGCATTGCAACTCATTGAGACCCTGTTTCAAAATAAAGAATAAAAAATAGGGCTGGGGTTGTATCTCGGAGGTAGAATGCCCCTGGGTTCCACCCCCAGTGCCACAAAAAGAAGAAAGAAAGAAAGAAAGAAAGAAAGAAAGAAAGAGAGAGAGAGAGAGAGAGAGAGAGAGAGAGAGAGAGAGAGAAAGAAAGAAAGAAAGAAAGAAAGAAAGAAAGAAAGAAAGAAAGAAAGAAAGAAAGACTTGAAGAGAAAAATGTCTCTGGTAAGAGGTCACACAACTTGTTTTCATTCCAGAGATCAGAAATTGACCTATTTCAATGACCATCCACACCTTCTTAGAAAGTGACTACTCAAAATTACCTACTTGCATCAAACTGAACCCAGAAAAATATAATATTTTATAATTACACATGGTGCTTAATTTTTTTTTCCATCCCACAAAACCCTTTAAACATTTTTAGGTACAACTGATAGCCTCCTTAATCTTTTATCTAAGTAAACATCCAAAGAAAATTATAGAACACTGAAGGAAAAAAAAAGAATAAGACATTAGAAGATGGAAAGAACTTCCATGTTCTTGAAGAGGTAGAATTAATATTTTCAAAATGCTGCTAAGAGAAATCTATGAATTCCATGCAATTAAGATTGAAATAACTATTTTATTCTTTACACAGCTAGAAAAAAATCAAAATTCATATGGAAGAATAAAAGATCCAGAATAGCCAAAGCAATTCTGAGCAAAAATAACCATGCAGAAGATAATACCTAATTTCAAGTTATACTACAAAGCTATAATAAGCAAAACAGCAGAATACTGGTATGAAAAACAGACACATAGATCAATAGAATAGGATAGAAGATTCAGAGTCAAATCCTCACATTTCTATCCAGTTGATTTTTTACAAAAATGCCAAAAAATGTGCTTGATACAACAGTCTTTTCAACAGCTGTCATAAAATTAATTTTTATAAATCTATATTTATAAAAATTAAATATATTTCCCCCTGCACAAAAGTGAAATCAAGATGGATTAAATATTTAGATATTAAATTAGAAACTTTACAATTTCTGCAAAAATCATAGGCACAACTCTTCAACATATTGGCACTGGTAAATATGTTCTCATTAAGACCCCTAAAGCTCAAATAATAAAATCAAGACTCAATAAATGAAATATCATCAAATTAAAAAGCTTCTGTGTAGCACGCAATATATTAAAGAGCCTAAAGAAAGAGCCTACATATGGAGAGAAAATACCCAGTTTTTCCTCTTATAGAGGACCAGTGTTCAGAATATATAAAGGAATAAAAAACACAACAAAACAACTCAATTTTAAATGGGTGATTGAACTGAACAAACACTTCTCAAAAGAAGAAATACAAATTTCCAACAAACATATTAAAAAGCATTCAACATTATTAGCAAACAGAAACATGCAAATCAAAACTAAACTAAAATTTTATCTGTCAGAATGAAAATTATCAAGAATACAAACATTAAGTCAGGTGTGGTGGTACACACCTGTAATCTCAATACTCTTTCAGTACTCGGGATGCAGAGACAGAAGAATTTGAATTTCAAGGACAGCCTCAGCAAGTAGTGAGACTCTTATCAACCTAGCAAGACCCTATTTCAAAATAAAATTAAAATAGGGATAGGGGTATAGCTCAGATGTAGAATGCCCCGAGTTCAATCCCCAGCAAAACACACACACACACACACACACACACACACACACACACACACACACAAACATACACACACACACACACACACACACACACAAATACTAATAATAAATGCTCGTAAGAATGTGGGGAAACAGGTTAATTGCTTGTTTGTTTGTTTGTTTGTTTGTTGTACTGGAGGTTGAACCCAGAGGCATTCTGGACTCATTTTATTTTTTATTTTGAAATAGGCCTCATTAAGTTGCCGAGACTGCCCTTGAACCTGAGAACCTCCTGTCTCAGCCTCCCAAGTACTGGAATTTCAAGTGTGTGCCACCATACCCATCTAGAAATAAGAATTCTTATACAATGTTGATGTGATTGTAAATTAGTGCAAACACTATGGAGGTTGGTACAGAAGAGGTTCCTCAAAAAAACTAGAAATGAAATAACTATATAACCCAACCATACCATGTCTTGGTATCTTTCCCAAAATATTAAAGTTAAAACACTATAGTGATTAATGCGGAGCCATGTTTATAGATAGCACCATAATTCACAATTGCCAAATTATAGAATGAACCCAGGTGCCAACAGATGCATGGATAACAAAAATGTGGTATATACACACAGTAGAATTTTGTGTAGAGCCATAAAGAAAGACAAAATGATGTCATTTGCAGGAAAATAAATAAAACTAGAGAATAATATGCTGTGAGATCAACCAGCTTTAGACAATCAAGGTTTTTATTTTCTCTCAAATGTGGAAACTAGAACAAAAATAGAAAACAATGGTCAAATGAAGAGAGAATCCAGTAGAATACTGGAAGGGCACTGGGAGGAGGAGGTACAGAGGAGAAACTAAAGATTGAGGAAGGGAACAGTTCAAATAAGATATGTCCATACATGAAGGTATGATGACTAATCTTATGATCATGTATTGGGATGGAGGAAGGGGAAGTGGAGTGAGATACCAAGGAAAGTTCACCAAGTAATGTATGCATGCACATTGCTACCACTTTGAATCTCACTGTGATGTATAATTAAAATGCACCAATACAAGTATTCTAAAAATCCAGACTCCCATCATAAAGTGATTTTGAACTCCCTCACCATCCTAATTGCTTGACCCTGTGTGCTTTGTATTTTATCAATTTTTCTTCATTAGTAGCTTGCAAATGACTGCTGTGTTATACACATGATCTGACCTCTACAGAGAACACAGCAAACATTCCCTTCCTTGGAATATCACATTGAAGTAGACATAATAGAAGTGAACTCTCCCCATTTCGGCCAGCAAATATTTGTAAAACACTGAATCTTAGCTGGGTAGGAAAAAAGTTTCCAAAATCCACTAGGGAAGTTCCCGTTTTTCTACTACCAATTTCACACAGTTCTCTTATGGTGCTATTCTTTGAGTAAACATAAAAGTAGCTTCATTCATGTCCCAGATCTGATACCACCAGTCTTCTGGTCAAATTGCTTCATTGACTATTCTCTTTTCGGTTATTTGCAACTTCTTAGCATGTTACTTCAAACATTTCCTCTCTACTTAGTTTTTGTATTTATCATGTGTGGATTATACCTCAACATTTTCTGGGTAGTGTGAAGATTAAATGAGATAGATATAAACTGATTAGCTTCAATGTTTAGCAAATATTCAGTGCTCTTGACTTAAAAATAAAGGCATGCAGGGTTTTCTATGTGCCTTCTCAACCTTATGATATTTCAACTCTTGCATTATGAACTCCAACCATTCCTAGTGATGTATTGTTCCTGTAACATGCAGATTTGCTCACTAGTGACTTAGTTTATAACCAAATAAAACTCTGAAGTCTTTTCACATATATCTCTATTTTATGTCATACCTCTCTTATACAGTGATGCTATAGTTTCTGTGGAACAAAATATAACACTTTATAATTATTCAATTTTATTTTTATCTCATCAAACTCTTTGATTACAATATTTAAAATTTTTATCCTAATTCTCTTTTTGGTGGTACTGGAGGTGGAACTCAGGAGCTTTTCTACCTCCAGGCTATACTCCAAGACCTAATTTATATTTTATTTGAAAACAGGGTCTGACTAAGTTGCTGAGAGCCTCACTCAGTAGCTGAGGCAGGGGTCGAACCTGTGCAATCCTACTGTCTCAGCCTCCCAAGCACTGGGATTACAAGGGTGAGCCACCACACCTGGCTATCCTAATTCTATTGTGTAATATAGTGATTTTTTTTCTGTTACCATTCTTTAAGCCTTAAGTGGATGGAATAAAGTTTCTCATTTTAAGAAGCTTATACTTCAAGTAAGAAAGACATATCCTAATTCAAAAATAAAGAAAAAATAACAGAACATGTATATGATATAATAAGAATATTATAATCGTTAGCTATGTACTAAATGAAAATCTAGGTAAAAATTTATCCTAGTAGGAAAATTTTGAATGGTAACTTGAAGAAGGAACTTAATCACTTATAAATATAGAAAATTAACAGGAACAGAGATTTTATTTATTCATTTATTTATTCATTTATTATTTTTGCATGGATGTATGTGTTTATGAATGGCCAGAGGCAGGGACAGGGATGGTTTATACCATGGAATAAAAGTTGATAACAGCCTCTAAGCTTCAATCTTCTAAGATAAGTAAATATTTTTACTTGAGTTCTTTGTTTATTACCAAAGGTTTTGGAAACAAGCCACAGTATGGTAACCATTTTGGAGATATCTGGCCTGAAATGATCATGTGATTAGTTCAAGGTAGAAGCTGGCATTACAAAGAAAAAAATACTGCCAGTATAGAAAAAATATTTTATCAAAATCTTTGGAGGTAGAGAAAGGAGAGAATTAAAATTATGATTAAAAAAGACAGTTGTTTTGCTCTTTTGATTAATCTTCTCTGAATTATATGAATACCCACAAAATGTAATGTACCATCTGGAAAACCAAACATAGGAAAGCTGGAGGGCTAATGTTTTATAAATCTCCTGATTCCAATGTTCCTTGGTCTCCAAAGTATTATAACATAGATACAGAACCAGCAGACTGTCTTTTCTTTTCCAATTTTCTGACTCATATTAACTTGTTCCTGTTATGAAACTTGAATTAAATCTGCAACTCCCCAAAACATCCAGATTGAAATATTGTTAAGGAATATCTTTAGCATGGCATAAAAATGATGGAATATCTTTTTGCATTCAGCATTTTTCTTTTTTTAATATACTTTCATTGGTGCATTGTAGTCTCATATCATCATATAGTTCAGAGTGACAGGGACATACATATACCCAGGATTTGTTGAGCTTCCACCACCGAGCTCGCTCTCTACTCCTCCCATTTCCCATTCATGCCATGAGATTGGCCGTGGTAAGTTCACATGTGCACATAACATCAAAGGGAAGCAATAACCTTTTTCTTATAAAAACATCTGGACTCACTGATTTGTAAAAAGTTCAAATTTGCAAAGGTTCAAGGAGACTCAGTTCTTTTGAGACTTAGAATCTCTTTCCATTTCAACACAGAGAGCACCCATGAACCTTTGAAAAGCGAAACCAGCAACTCTTCAGCCACCCAGCTCAGTCCTTGTCTGGTACTCTTGACCAATATCCTTGCCTACAACAGTAACAGAAGGCCCATACACAAGCCCTCCACAAGATGGAGTGAAATTGTGTCACTCCACTCTGACTTTCCAAGTCCAGCCCCTAGCTACTGTCCTAATATTAACACCCCACACCACAGGGTTCCTGTCTCCCACTGGAGATGGCCTACATTCTCCCTTGAATGTGTTATTTCTTAGTTTATCCCAAAGGATGCATCTCATTTGAGACAGCCTGCATTTTCCTTTAAATGTGTATCTGTTTTCCAAAGTAAATCTGCCACCTCTGCGTGCTGAAATTTATTTCTGTCTCATAAGTCAAGAGCTCTGATTCTCCTGAGTCCATGTCCCCTTTCTCCAGGAACTTGTCTGGTGAGGTCATTAGATGTCGATGTATTTATATAAAATAGGTGGATGTTGTGTATGTATATGGTATCACTGGTTTTATTTCTTTGGAGAGCTGTAAATAATACAAGGAGATAAGTTTTGTTGGGGATTCTTTGTTTAGATTGTTGGAAGTTATTTATTTGGTTTTGGATATTTTGAAGGAATATATATGTATATATTCATTTATGTATTTATTTACTGAATTCCAGATGGATGCATCTATTTCTCCCCCTCCCAGCCTTACTGAGGTATAATTGGGAGATAAAAATTGTGTATGTTTAATGCATACAATGCAATTTATAATATATAAACATTGTGAAGTGATTACCCTAATCAGTAAATATCCATCCCCTCACATGGTTGCCTTTATTTATTTATTTATTTTCTTTTTTGTTGTAAGACTATTTAAAATCTACTCTGTTTGCGAATGTCATGCTATAGTCACCATGCTGTATATTATTTCTCTAGGATTTATCTTATCACTGAAAGTTTTTAACTTTGACCAATATCTCCTCATTTCTTCTCATACTCTAACTCTTAAAAAGAAGCCTTCTGTTATCTAATTCTGAGCTCAACAGTTTAAGATTCAACATACATGTGAAGTATTCAGATTTTAATGAAAGTGGCTTCAATGTTTCACACTTTTAAATGATGTTTGCAATTACTTTGAGGTAAGTAAATAAGATTATATTATGCATTGCTAGTTTCTTCCTATTTTACTTATACTGAATTTTAGTTAGAAGGAAATTTTGTTCTCCTTTAACTTTTTGATATGTATCATATTTAGTGAGTTGTGAGAATATAATCATATCTTTTTTGTCAAAGAAGTAGTTTAAACTTAAACTGCCATTTTTAATCTAGTAAAGACTTACATTACTTTGCATCTCTTAAGAGATTGCAGGTTCTGACCCTCCCCCCATCTTTCACTGTGTCTGACCAGGAAGAATATGAAACTATAATTTCCACCAATAGAAGTTTAGCACAGAAAGGGTATTGTGTCAGGCATATAAAACCCACCTTGTTCTTTGTCAGGTGTGCTCTCTCACATAACTGAGAGCACTTTCTTTTGCAAAACAGTAAATTCCCTTGCCAAGCAATTTTTGACCATGTGTGGTAAAAAACTTTTGCCCATGTGTGGCATTAGAAAAAAAAATCATGCCACAAAAAGTTATTTCTAAAGGAGTGTTATCTTTACTTTAAAAAAGCTCTCTCAGTTTTACAGATTAATTAACATTTTGTCATTCTTAAAACATCAACTTGCTCATAGTATCCTATTCTGACATATAATTATTGATTTTTTTATTTTAAATTTTTATGACTGTTTAGAAACTGATTTTGTCTGTTGCTTTGTACTATCGTTTCCAGGTTTATGATAATTTATGCTAACTTGTAATTGTTTACATTTTAATGAATATATATTAATTAAACATATAATGGGGTCAGTGTGTTTATTTCTTTTTGTGTGTGTGGTGTTGGGGTTTGAGCCCAAGGGCATTCTACCTCTGAGCTATACCCCCAGCCTTATTTTTTATTCTTTATTTTTAAACAAAATCTCACTAAGTTCTAGAGGGTCTCACTAAGTAGCTAAGGGGTTGGCTACAAACTCAGATCCTCCTGTCTCAGCCTCCCAAGTCCTGGGATTACAAGTGTGTGCCACCACATCAAGATCAGTGTGTTATTTCTGCACATTCATAGCAGACACTGATCAGATCTAGCTTTGCCTTTTCATCCTCATCACGCACACCTTTCCCAAGCCTTGGTAATCACTACTTCACTTTCAGGTCAGTTTTAGTTTCAACATATGAGAAACAGTATGAGGTACTTGTCTCTGTGTGCTGGCTTATTTCACTTAATATATTGTCTTAAAGTTCTGTCTACTTTGCGGCAAATAACACAATTTCATTCTTCCTTGTGACTGAATGATATTCCATTTTTATATATATATATTTTTTGTCCACACATCTGTTGTTGGACATCTAGGCAAATTTCATAGCTTAAGTATTGTGAATAGTTTCACAAAAATACAGGATGATATGGAGATTCTATCTTTACTTTGAGGGAAACCTCTATGCTTTTCTTTATCATGGCTGTAATTATTTACAATCTCACCAAAACTGTATATAAATTAGAATTCACATTTTTCTACATCCTCACCATCATTTACTACTTATTTATTTATTTTTACAATGGTCATTAAAACTGATGTAAGATGATATCTTATAGGGACAGGGAGAAGGAGGTGGGAACAGGAAAATAAGGATTGAGAAAAGGATTAGTTCAAATAGGTTATGTCCATAACTGAAGGTATCAAGATCATGTACCTTGATCAAATTAGATTCATTTCAAAGGTACAGGATAGTTCAGTGTATGTAAGTGAGTAAGTATAATTCGTCAACAAGGAAGAATATCGTGATCATTTCAAAGGTCACAGAAAATCATTTGACAAAAACTTGAACAAATTAGGTATAGAAGGATTATATGTACATATAATAAAAGCTACACATAATTAACCCACATGGAATATCATACCGAATGAGGAAAAGCTGAAAGCATCTTCTCTAAGATCAGGAACAAGACAGGTGTCCACTATCACCACTCTGCATCATTATAGCTCTAGAACTCTTTACCAGATCCATAAGGCAAGAGAAAAATAAAAGGCATAGAACTAGGAATTTCTAATTCCTAAGACCCTCTTGAGTTTGGCATGATTTAACCTGTAAAAGTTGAACAAACCTGAAATTATCCTATGATTACTTTTCTCTTGGCCCTTTGTAACTCTTATTCAAAGTAATATTTGTATCTTGTTACAAATCATGTATTTTATTATAAATATGTTTTAATGAATGAATTATATAAGATAAAATCTATCCAGGCATGGTGGTACATGCATGCTTGTAATCCCAGTATTTGGGAGGATGAGACAGGAGGATCCTGGTTTGAGGCCAGCCTCTGCTACTTAGTGAGGCCCTTCTCAACTCAGTGAGACCCTGTTTTAAAAATAAAAACACTAAAAAAAAAAAATAGGGCTGGAGGGTGTAGCTCAGAGGTGGAATGCCCCTAGATTCTATACCCAGTACCACAAAAATATATTAAAAAATAAATAAATAAAATAAAATATTGTATTTTTCTAGAATCTTTACATAAATTAGGTTAAAACTTGGAATTTTAATTTTGAATCTTTTTCTTCTCTATTTTATCTGTTTTTTATTTATTTATCTGTGTGTGTGTGTGTGTGTGTGTGTGTGTGTGTGTGTGTGTGTGTGTTCTCATGGGATTTAAACCTAGGAGATTTCTACCTCTAAGCTACAACTATTAGCCCAATTTTTATTTCTTATTTTGAAACAGGGCTTCACTAAGTTGGCTAAGGGCCTCACTAAAATGCTGAGGCTGGTCTCCAACCTTTGATCTTCCTGTCTCAGCCTCCCAAGTGCTGGGATTACAGGAGTGTGCTACCATGTCTTATACCTTTTCTATTTATTTAATTGAATTCACCAGTATTTTTAATAATTGCTATTTACTGAGATTGGATGTTACCACATATTTTATTTCATTGATTTCTGTGTATATCTTTACTAAAATGTTTTTCAATATTAATTTATTTTTAGTTTCATTTTACTAAGTTCTTAAAAGTAATAATTAACTCACAAATTTAATTTATTTTTAATTTTAAAAAAGAGAGGTATGAGTGCTCCTCTGGACCTAACTTTAGGTTAAACTCCTATCTTAATACAAATTTTTATTTTTGTTCATATGTAGATAATTTTTAAATTTTTTTTCTTAATTTAAAATTTTAGTCATAACTCTTAATGCGGTAAGAGATGGTAGAGGCATACATGCACACATCGCTCATTTAACCCTTCCCCACTTCCCTCCTCATTCCCTCCCCCTTCCTCCTCCTCATGTTTGACTTACTGATTGACTTTGATATGTTTATGAATGTACATCATGTACATTAAAGAATTTCCCTCGTGCCCCCTTTATCCCCCTCAGATAGGTTGCTTTATTTGCTCATCTATGGTTTCTCCTTCCTCATCTAGAGTTCCTCCTGTAACTTTTTTTCTCCCTAGCTTTTGCATATTAGGAAAAGCATCCTGTTTTGTGTGTGCGTGTGTGTGTGTGTGTGTGTGTGTGTGTGTGTGTGTGTGTCTGACTAATCTCACTTAGTATAATGTTCTCCACTTTCGTCCATTTCCTCACAATGTAAATTTATTCTCCTTTATGACTGAGTAAAATCTCATTGTGTACATATTCCATAGTTCTGTAATCCATTAATTTGTTGATGGACATCTTGACTGGTTCCACAGTCTGGCAATTGTGAATTGTGTGGCTATGAACATAGATATTCATAAATTAGTTTGGTAGTTTGGTTTCCATTCTTTTGGGTAGATACCCAGAAGTGGTATTGTTGGATCATATGGTAGGTTTGTTTAAATTCTTCTGAGAATCCTCCATGCTGTTTTCTAAAGTGGAAACCAAACTACTAAACTACCAAACTAATGCATGCATATCTATATTCATAGCTGCACAATTCACAATTGTCAAATTAAGAAACCAGCCAAGATGTTAACAGATGGGACTAGTGCTGGTTCTTTAAATCTGGAAAGTGAGACTGCTGGGTTTGGGTTTTAGAAAAATCTATTGGTAATTTGGTTTCCATTCTTTGGGTAGATACTCAGATGTAGTATTGCTGGATCATGTGGTAGGCTCATTCCCAGTCTTCTGAGAATCCTTCATACTGTTTTCCAAAGTGGTTGCACTATTTGCAATCCCACCAACATTGTATTAGAGTTTCCACTTATCCACATTATAACCAGCATTTATTGTTGTTTGTGTTTTGAATGATTGCTATTCTAATTGGAATTAGGAAAAATCTCACAGTAGGTTTAGTTTATATCTCTGATTGATAATGATGTTTAACATTTTTTCATGCATTGATTGGACATTTGAATTTCTTGATTGGGTTATTTGTTTACTTAGAGTTGAGTTTCTTGAGTTCTCTATATATTCTACATATTAGTCCTCTATCAGAGGAATAGTTGGCAAAATTTTTCTCTCATTCTGTTGGCTCTCCGTTGAGGTTCTTGATAGTTTCCTTTGCTTTACAGAAGCTCTTCCATTTTATGTAATCCTGCATATTGATCCTCCTTTTAATTTCTTGTGCCTTTGGAATCTTGTTGAGGAAGTTTTCACCTGTGCTTATGTGTTGAAATATTGGACCTATGCCTTCTTCAAGGAGCTGGAAGATCTATGTTCTGATTTCCAAGTCTTTGATCCATTTTGAATTGACTCCTACACAGAGTGAGAAAGTGACGTTTATTTCTATTTTTCTGCATATGCTTAACCAGTTTTGCCAACACCATTTTTTGAAGAGGCTGTTTTCCAATATATGTTTTTGGCCTATTTGTCAAAAATCAATTGTCTGTAAGTATATGTATTTGTTTCTGGGTCTTCTATTCTGCTCCATAGATATATAATTTACCTTCCCTATTTTGAGTTAAGATATTTTTAATGGTTTTAATTCTTAGTGAGTAAAAGTTTTTTCTCTCTTTTATTGATATTTTGTGGTAAATGTACACAGTTTGTTAAATTATTATGAAATGATCATTTTGCTGGAACCATTAAGAAGATTAAGAAATGCCATATTCTCAATATCACAGAACATTCCCTAGTGCCTCATTCCTATATGCTTTTATATTTGATATCCCATATGTTCTCACTCAGAGCCCTGCCTTCCTGTGGTCATGCCTTACATAAACCCCTCCTACTGCAGATGTGAATTGTGACTTTCTTCTACAAAAGAACAGAATAAAGGTGATGAGATGTCATTTCATGTTCATGTTATGTTATATTCTTTTTCATCTTCCTAGCAGATTGGCTTTCCAGAATCATCTCACTGTTGACTTCTTGAAGTAAGTGACCATGTTGGGGTAGCTCATGTGGCAAGAAATTCAAAACAACCTCTAAAAACCGAAGCCAGAGGGCAGCTTCCAGTCAGCAACCAGAAAGAAGCCAGGTCTTATTCCTACAACCTCAAGGTAAGAAGTCATGCAAATTATCTGAATGCATTTACAAGCAGATTTTCAGGCAAGCCTCCAGACTACAACAAATCTGAGAAAATACTTTGATTGCTGTTTTGTGAGTTCCTAAACAGAGGCCTTAGCTAAACCACATTTGACCTCCTAACCTTTAGAAATCTAACCTTTAGAAATAACAGCTAGGCATGGTAACCCATGTTTATAATTCAAGTACTTGGGAAGGTGAGACAGGAGAATCACAGATTTAAGGCCAGTTTCAGCAACTTAGGAAGACCTTCAGAAACATAGAGATCCTTTTTTAAAATGAAGAATAAAATATGACTGGGAGTATGACTCAGTTGTAGAACATTTCTGGATTCAATCCCAGAACCAAAAAAGAAAAAAAAAAGAAATCACAAAATAATAAATATGTTGTTTTAAGCCCCTAAATTTATGATAATTTGTTATGAGGTATAACTAATATATCCCTATTCTGAATGCTATCATCATATGTTTGCCTGTTTATAACTTTGTATAAATAAAATAATTAAATCTATGATGATTTGCATTTGGTTTCTTTAACTCAGCAGTATGTCACTTCTGCAGCTTTTTGGTGCCTTCATATATATAAATTTTAATTTTTATGCTTTTTCTGGTTGTTATTATGAGAGTCTTGGCCTGTATATTTGGCTCTCAACTAGGCAACTGCAGCCAGTCCTGGTTATTTTAGGAGTCAGAGTGCCAAATAGAAAACTGACAAAAAGTACAGATGAGGAAACCATATTTAATTGGCCATTTCCCCTGATTCCTCTCTATTTTCTTTTATTACTAAATTATATCAAATAACAAATTACACTTTTTATTTCTAAGTTTGTACTTAAGTTTGAAATCATGCAGACAAGTTTATCTATAATTCAGCTCACAATTTTAATATTTTCCCAAGTTATTCTGGGCAAATGCGACTCAGAAAATCCTGGTTATAAAAAGTTTTATTTTGCTGCTAGCTAATACGGAGTGTTCTCATAGAGCTGTAAATGAGCTCAATATTCATTATGCAAATGATGATAACCAGACAAAATTAAATGGGTTCAGCTTGGTGGCATCATTTCAGGGATCTAATTTGGGGGTTTCAGGCCTCTAGGCTGAGACAGCCATGGGAGCCACATTAAGATGCTCTTGATAAATAATAAAACATTGCAAATAGAGATTGCATTGGAAGGAGTATGACCTAGAGTAGTCAAGAGGAAGAGCTGCAGGGAGATGGCACTGGGCACTGAGGACTCCCTGTATGCTAGTCCTGCCTAAAGGACACTTTAACCTTTCATTCCACATCATTTACTCCTGTGATCAACTCTTAGCCTTCAGTTGTTAAAGATCAGTCATCTATTGCTGCCAACTTTGTTCTGAGGAGCTGAGAGATATGTAATCTCATCCATTTAACATTTCAAAAGATGGGCAGAGTCAAAGAAGGAAAGATATTTTCTTACTGTGTAAGAACTGAAATCAGTCTTTTGTATAGTCAGTGGTTCAGCCACTTCAGCTTTCTGGGTCTTAATTTCATCCCTGGTTAAAAAATAATAAGATGAATTAGATAATCTTATGGGCACACAGAAAGCTTAGATACTAAACTGGTAACAGTGTTAGGATAATCTAATTGAGATAGCCATCCTCGCCCACTATAAACCTTGTCTTTCGAAGTTCATGCCTTTGTGTAACCCCACACTATTAAGCATGGTTAGTATTTGTGACTTTCTTCAGTCAACATAGTAAAGGTAATGAGATGTCACACGGGCCAAGTAAGGGAAAGTAACTTAGGTAGGGGATCTAGTTAGTGTAAGTCCTGGCACTCTTAAGTTCAATTTTGATTTTCATTTTTACTATGACACTGTAATTTTTTAAGTATATTTACTTAAGCCCCCAAAATACATCCATAATTTCACATTCTTGTCTAGATAACATGAGGATATCCAAAAGGATTTGTAAGATAATAGGCAGCTATATTGGGAAAATAAATATATAAAAGAAATATAAATGATACTCTTTTTGGTAAATAAAATAATCAAAGAATGACTTCCTAATAAAATAATTAGAGAATATCTATATATGATCCGTTTTTATTCAACAAAGTTAAATAATGAACATAGACAAGACAGTGATCCTCAACACAAGTAAAAATGGAAAGCTAAGTAATAACTATATGAACAAAACTCAATTTTCACAATAGTGATTTGGCCAACTTTAGAAAAGAAGATAACTTGTAATTCTTATCAATCACTTGTCTCATTTAAGAAACAAGTGAATGGGTAAGAATAAAAAGTAAACTTTATTTTATAGTTAAGAAAATGTGTGACATATACAATAGCATTTGGTTATCAATTAACTCATGAGGTAGATATTATTATTACTGCTGATGTAACAACTCATCTATATCACTCAGGTGGTAATTTTGCCTCAAGTTTTAGTAACATCATCAAAAAAAAGTAGGGTAGCTTCTATAACTGGTTCAGAACATCTAAATAAGCCCAACTCTTTAGCGAGAGCTATAATTACTTTGATTAAGTTGTCTAAACACCCAGCCATTCTGTCTTTGCAGAATTAGATGGCAAGAGGCAGTTATTTTTCTAAAGCCTTCTGCTAATCTCAAGGAAGTATTTTCAAGTGGGAAAAATATCGTAATAATTTTTCTTACCAGCTGTTTTTAAAGTATTGTTATCAAAATAATTATACTTTCAAACTAATGAAATGTATGTTTAGTAGAAGGGGCAAATGCTATGGGCTAACATTCCATCCATGTGTTCAAACATTTTTGTATACAAGTCACATTTTTTAACACTAGCCTCATTTGCCATTCCTCAAAACCTATACAGAAAAAAGAAATCTCACTTTTGTTTCTGGACATTGAGACTCTGAGATAAAACCAAATAAACCCTACTTCTGACTAAAGCCAATACAGGTCACTGAGGAGATCTGTCAAGAAAGGCCCAAAGCTCTTCTCTTAAACTTTCCGCCTGGTATAATTCCAGCAAAGAACCCTTTGTGCTCTGTCTCATATAGCATCTTCAGAAGAGTCGAGATGGACTTGAATCTGTGTGTCACAGTCTTAAGACAGCAGTGTCATTTTAATGAGGCATTTCTCTTCATGCCTTAAAGACTAATTCCAAACACTTTTATGTAAGAATACTAAGTTAGTTTTGAAGATAAAACCAGAGAAAATAAAGATACTCTAAACCATGGTACATTTTGATGGGCCACTAAAAAATATCTTATTTATCTGGGATAAGAAATAGAAAAGAGTGATTGATAAAGGCTGAAAATCTTAAAGAATAAAGTAGATAACATCTACTTAATTTTTTTTTTTTTTTTTTGGTGGTACTTGGGTTCTTGGAAGCCCTTCTACCTCCGGGCTACACTCCCAGACCTACTTTTACATTTTTATTTGGAAACAGGTTCTCCTAAGCCAGTGCGCGTGGCTGGCTTTGAACCTGCATGATCCTCCTGTCTCTGCCTCCCAAGTGCTGGGATTACAAGTGTGCGCCACCACCACACCCGGCTTACTTCATTGTTTTTTTAACATCCACTTTAGAATAAGCCTAATGGCAGAGGTTAAATCAAATGATCTCTTTAAATTTTTACCTGGAAGAATATAATTCACTTCAAGTTTTAATTTTTTTTTGGGGGGGGGTGGTACTGCGGATGGAACCCTTCTACCTCCGGGCTACACTCCCAGACCTATTTTTTTATATTTTATTTGAAAACAGGGTCTCTTAAGAAAGCAAGGCTGGCTTCGAACCTGAGCAATCCTCCTGTCTCCACCTCCCAAGCACAGGGATTACAAGCGTGCACCACCACGCCCGGCAAGTTTTAATTTTTAACACCTGGGCAAAGAAAAAAAATAATAGTAGAGCCTAATTACAGATTTATTACTTATTATTCTAGAAAGTCACATATTGCTTTTATAGAGTTGTTGGTCCTATTTCAGAAATGTATTGCCTGTACTTAGCCTTATTCAGGTGTTTAAAGCATATTTGTTGAACAAATTTATAAAGGAATTAAATATTGCCCTTTATTTTATAGAAGAGGATTCCAAATTCTAAAAACATAAATAAATTATTTGTTCAAGGCCCCACAGTAAACCTTGATGATCAGTCCTATTTTAAAAAGCCTGGCATTGTGGCAGAAGTCTGTAATCCCAATACTACAGAGGTTGAGACAGGAGGATTATAATAGGTTTGAGCTCAGCCTCAGCAACCTAGTAAGACCCTCTTTCAAAACAAGAAATAGAAAGGTCTTTGGGTGTGGCTCAAAGGTAGAATGCTCCTGGGTTCAATGTTCAATGCCATTAGGAAAAAAAAAAGTAAGATTGTAGAGAAGAGTGCATAGAGGAGACCTACTGAGCTTCTAAAAGTCTAGACCCTATAATTCAGGTCTGGCACTAGAAATTCAACTTTTCTTCAACTACACTTTGCTGAGTACTTCCTACCATGGTGAGGGAGCAGAGTTTGATATTGACAGTACTTACTTCCTGAATTTTCTATTGAGGCCCAACAGCTCATTAGCTTATCAGGTTGGTTTTTCACCTACACTGATTAAAGTGATTTTATTTTTTTCCTTTTACCTAAAGAAATAATAACCAGCTCCTTATTTGCACTTCTTATGAAGAAGCTTTTGCTTAAACACCAGCTTGCTGTATGTGAAGTGTATGTATTTTTGAACCTGAGAGTTAATCATCACCCAATTATCATCTTAGACATTACTTGAGAACTTTGTTTTTCTTGTTTTCTGTGCACCTGATATATCAAGAAAAACAGAATTTATGTAGGGTAATCAAGTTTCCATATATTTATCAGGATAATTAAAAACAGTACCCAAATGGAATTGGGGGATGGATACAAACAAGTAGACACTAAATGGATTCAGAAAAGAAGCCCAAATGTTTGGACTTTCAAGGCATGAAGTCTCAGGGGAGGAAGAGTCTCACGGTCATCTCATTCTGTTGTCCCATCCCGCTCACTCAGTCACTCAGTCACTGATGATGAGAAACTCTTCATTGACCAAAGCAACTCATTCTGTTTTTAAATATTTTTGACTCTTACTATGTTTTCATTATGCTTTATTTCTTGTGCTACTTACATTGAACCAAAATCTTTCTCCCTGAAACTTATACCCCTTGGCCTCAGTCCTTTCATTAGAAACTATTTGGGAGGAAAGACTAGCTTCTTCTCTGCTCTTCAAATATTTAAAGAGAGCCATCCACCATTTATAGAGTTTACAATTATTTTTAGACCCCATTTTTTTCATTTTGTGGTTCTCTTAGAATATGTGCTGATGATTCAACTTTAAACCATAAAAGAGTTTGAGTGAAGCCGGGCGTGGTGGCGCACGCTTGTAATCCCCGCGCTTGCAAGGCAGAGACAGGAGGATCACTCAGGTTCAAAGCCAGCCGCTTGCACTGGCTTAGGAGACCCTGTTTCCAAATTTTAAAAAATGTAAAAATAGGTCTGGGAGTGTAGCCCGGAGGTAGAAGGGCTTCCAGGAGCCCCAGTACCACCAAAAATAAATAAATAAATAAATAAATAAATAAATAAATAAATAAGAGTTTGAGTGAAGTCAAATATAAATAATCCAAACACAACTCAGTTTTCAAGGATGAAGAGAAGAAGCCACTATGATTACCTCACCCAGCAGAGCCCAGGCAATTTTATTTTGGACTCCTAGGGGTGTCAATTCATATGCTCCTGATTCCTTTTAGGATGACACTATAGAAAAAAAAAAAAACTTGTCCTGGAGAACCCATATGTTTGGATACATTCTAGCATAAAATCAACATGAGCAAGGAAAAGCATCTAACCTCCTGTTTATTTGTTTGTTTGTTTGTTTTCATTTTTTATGATGCCGGGGATGGAACCCAGGCATATTTTACCTTCAAGCTCTGAGAGGATACTCAATGTCACACAACTAGGAAGAGATGAGATTTTTGGGTTTTTTTTTTTTTTTTGGCAGTACTGAGGTTGGAACCCAGGGGCATTCTACCTCCAAGCTAAGGCCCAGCCCTATTTTTTATTCTTTATTTTGAAACAGGGTCTCCCTGAGTTGAAAAGGGCTTCACTAAGTTGCTGAGGCTGTCCGTGAACTTGGATCCTCCTGCCTCAGTCTCCAAATTACTGGGATTACAAGCATGTGCCACCACACCCAGCTGCGATGAGCTTTTTAAACTCACTAGTCTTAAGTTGAAAGAATAAACTTTAATTGATTAAATTATTGAAATATGTAGTTGAGGTTCAAAGTAATACAAACAGACAGGCACTGCTCTTTGAATCTCACTATAATGTATAATTACAATGCACCAGTAAAAATATATTAAACATATATAGTTGATATCTCAATGTACATTTTCACAAAAGCAGAGTCTAATGACAAATATTGTTACTTCATTTTTTATGTAATGTAATTCTAAGGAGAAGGAATGAGGAACAGAGAAAGAAGAACAGGAAAGTAAAGATGAACACAGGCATGGCTGTGGCATGGAGCCAGCTACTTAGGGTTATGGCTCACCCTCCAAGGAGCCATGTAAGCTATATCCTATTATGTACTCTTCACTATACCCAGCTCCTATACTGAAATATAAAATTGAAATTTTCTCTTTTTTTTTGTTCTGAAAATTGAACCCAAAGTCATGTGCATGCTAGTTAAGTGAACACCAGTGAGCCCAGACCCTAAAATTTTTATTTTTAATAAATGCAGCATGTCTTCCTTTACATTTTAAAGTGGGGGAGTACAGATGCCATTTACTACAGAATACTCTTCTAGTTAGAAAGCAGACATAGTTTCAGACAAGACTTGGGCCAAGAGATTTGGTGAAAAGGCAGCCATTGGCACAGCTTGTCCCGAGACTCTATTCAGCATTCCTTTTTTTGGTTTTCAACATCTTTTCTACATTTCCCTCAGTCTTGGTCAGCACTTCAACTGATTTGAATTGGTTATCTAGTGAGGTGATTCATGAATGCATCCCTGATATATCTCTGCCCTCAATTGCTTCATTATTTCTTTGTTTTTGTGGTACAAATGATTGAAGCCAGGTGAAACGAGGAATATTCTATTTCCAAGCTACATCCCAGCCATTTTTCATTTACTTTTTAAATTTTTGTTGTATGAAACAGGGTCTTGATAGGTCTGAGACTCTCCATACATTGTTGAGACTTTTTTTCAACCTGTAATCCTCCTGTTTTAGCCTCTCAAATCCTAGGATGCTAGTATTTGTTTTATTCTTTTAAAAGCAAGGTTTTGCAAGTGTTCATTCACACTTTTGGAATAAGCACAAAGTGCCACAGTGAATCTTATGAGTTCTAAACAGACTTCTTTCAGTACCTTCTTATAAAAACAACTTTAGCTTATCAAGGGCAATCAGAGTCTTCAGCACTCATCAGTACTGAGGGCTTTTTCTGTCCCTATTCCACTTATTCATAAAACCCAAAGCAACCACAAGGAAATTAGAGCTTAAAGTTCAACAGAACTGGGTATCTACAAGAATTATTCTTTCTCCTAAGTTCTGAAAACACAATTTCTACTCTAGCATCTGATTGATAGGTGGGAAAAAGCATCTCTATTTTCACTCCTTAGTCCTCACAGGCATATTTAGTAGCTATTGTAAACACTGTTAGTCCAGCAGACAGACTGCATTTGGAGCTGGGTAAAACGCTTGCTTAGCATGTGTGAGACCCTCAGTTCAATTCCAATACATTCCCCAAAAAGACAACAGCAACAACTTTGAAATGGTGCATAAACAATGCTTGATGCAATGAATAAGAGGAGGAGCAAATAAGTCAACTTATAATATATTATGATGTCCCTATTATTCTGAAATCATTTCTTATAAATAGTTACCCAATCGATTTTTATCACCTCCTCTAATCAAAAGATTGGAGTTGCCCCAAACTTCCTAATAAATGAGAAAGATCATGAGATTAGCTAAAAGCTATAAAACTCTCGAATAGTAGATAGGGCTTCTTCTCTATTCTGATTTGTATATATAGGCATTTTTCCCATTTATTGTCTAGATAGAAGTGCAAACACAGCAAAGAAACATAACAAATGCTTTATTTTGTTTGTTCAAGCTGAGAGTAATGAAAATGGCAGACTAATAGAAATTAGGAGATATAAATCCAATTTTCAAAATTCTTCCAGGTCTAATAAAACAAGGTATAACCTCACTTGCACAACCAAAAGACTGCTATTTTATTGTCCTTTTTACTGCATATGATTTTTGACACTGACAACATTCTTTTTTATGTGCTAGTTATATGGATATTTTAGTCAATATTTAAATTTAAAAAGCTACAGAAACGGAGAAAATAGCATAGTTCTCAATGACCAGGAAACTGAGTCACTAAAGTAAATTATAAAGGATCAATAAACAATGATGTTCTAAAACAAGGAATTTTCGAGGTCTTCAAATTGTATCATACTGCATTTCTGTTCAGTCTTTTTTAGACCTAATCATGCCTTCTCTTTCCATCTAGCGTCCTATCCATACCCTAGGGATATGCCTTCCACACATTGCTGGAAAGAAGACCCCAGAGAATTTTCCACACTCTTAGTCCAAATAAAATAAATTTAAAATGTGGATGTGCTTAAATGTACAAAGTACAGTGTTAAAAAAATTCAGTCAGCCAGGAACATTCAATTATGTGAAAATAACACAAAGACCCAGCTCAAAGAGGGAGAGATCTCCTAGATATTAAATCATGCAGAGATGACTGTAACTCTATCATCTACCCCTATAAAGTATTTATCTTTTTTCCACCTCTGTCTATGAAATGCTTAAGAAAGGCATGTTCAGAATCATATATATATATATATATATATATATATGAAACTATGAAACATAATTTTGTCCTTTGGTTATGGTTTTATAATTCAAGTTCTTGACCCAAATTACTTCAACTGACACCTCTTCAAAGCCTTTATTTTACTCCAAACATTTTTCTGCATATACATTAATTCAAAAAGAAATGTTGGTCAATAGTTAGAAAAATACAAGAGTTTAGAATGAAACAAAAACAAGAGATGGAGATAGAAGGCTTTCTTTTGAAATCTGAAACCTGATTTCAAAATGTACCTAAATTCTATAACTAAAGTCTTTAACTATAACTAGTCTGTACTATACTATTACTATAGTCTTAACTATTACTATAAGTAATAACTATGGCCCAAAATTATTTTGATTGCTTAATCTAAATTTAATGGGACTTAAACACACACACACACACACACACACACACACACACACACACACGATAAACAAACACATACACACAGAATAGGCTCTAAGCATCTATTGACTACACATTGCTAAAGCCTGTCTCCCAAACAAACGTTGAAGGTCACAATATATCTTAAACCAATTTATGAATCTTTAGAGTGGGCTTATTTTCATTTTTTTAGATTTTTATTAGGTACAGTATGATTATACATGGAAGTGAGATTCAACCAGATACATTAATATACGCACATTACATCTTTTGGTGTGGTTTTCTCCTAACTCCATCTTGTTACTCCTCTACTCCCCATATACATTAGTAAGGTTATTAGTGATCACTTTATATATGGATATAATATTCTTTGGGTTGGTTTTTTCTTCATGCCTTCATGGTTTTTTCTCTCCTACCTCCCCTGACCCTTTTCAGCTGTTCTACTGGTCGTACTCGTTATTACCACAAAGTTTCTTTTCTTCCTTATTTTTTCTCTAACATCCACATATGAGAGAAAACATATGATGATGATTGGCTTTCTTTCTTTCTTTTCTTTTTTTTTTCATGGTAATAGGGAGTTGATCTCAGAAGCATTCTACCTCTGACCATACCCCTATCCCGATTTTATTTCTTATTTGGAAACAGAGTCTCAGTAGGTTACTGAGAGCTTTGCTAAGTTGCCAAGGCTGACTTTGAACCTGTGGTCCTCCTGTCTCATCCTCCCAAGTACTAGGATTTGCAGGCATGCACCATCAGGTCCGGCTCACCCTTGGCTTTTTGAGACTGGCTGATTTCACTTAACGTAATGTTATCTAGTTCTACCCATTTTTCGGGAGATAACATAATTTTGGGTTGGGGGGGCTATTGTGGTGACCCTTCATGGGGGGTCAGAACTGAGAAACCAAGAGCAATATAAAAGAAGACAGTAAAGAAGGACACGGGGGACCTGAGGCTTGGAAGCACAACAGGTGTTTATTATGAAGCTCTGCAGCATATTTATATCATACAGAAATACCAAGAACTCTTTAACCCACATCAACAATACACAACAGGCAAGCACAGAACAAAAACCACGTAAAAGTATATGTGGTGCCGCAGTCTTCTCAAAGCACAAGAAAGAGCTAGGTCCTTCTAGGCAGAGAAAAGGGCTAGGAGCTTATCAGGCAGAATATGCACAGAACTTAAGGATGTGACCAGGCAGTCGTAATCAAAGCACTGTGGAACTGAAAGGAGACAAACATGCTAAACTTAGCCTGAATACAAGGCCGAGAACTCCTGAGCGCAGCTTGCTGCTCTTCAAGCACCACAGGGCTAAGGGAGTGACCTCAGACTCCTGTGACTGGCCAATCAGCACTCTGTCCCCTAACAGTGGAGGAGTAAAATTCTATTGTGTGTATATATCACGTTTTCATATTCATTCATATGTTGATGCACACCTATGTTGGTCCCATAATTTGCCTGTTATGACTTTTTTTTGACATTATTTTTGGCTATTCATTTCTTTGTTGCTTTGTCACTGTTTTTATTTATAACCATCTAACCCTAACCCTAACCCTTTTTTGTGCTACTGTAAACATGGGTAAGTGTGTATCGCTATAGCATTCTGACTTTAGTTCTTTTGGAAATATACTGAGGGGTAGAATATATGAGTCATATGGTGGTTCTATTCCTAGTCTTTTGAGAACCTCCAAACTGATCTCCATAGTTATTGTGCTAATTTACAATCCCATCAGTAGCATGTAAGTGTTGACCCACATTCTCACCAGTGTTATTGTCTCCATGTTAGCATAGTATAAGACAGATTTTAATGTGACCTCTTGATTTCTGCCTTCTGTTCATAATGCCTTTGTGAAATATTTTCATTTCAAGTTAAGTAGGACATAACACTTCCATCAAACCAATAAATTGTGTCCCATGTTATGGTGAGAAGAGAATTGTCCATTACCTGCCCTATTAGACTTTCTCTCTCTTGCTTGTTAATCTTCTAAGCCACCATGTTTAAGAAGCCCCATGAAAAGGATCTCATGTCAAAGACCTGAATTAATTTCTAGGAGTTGGAGCAGCTAGCAAGAAGCCATGGATATATATTTTTTAGCCTTAAGGAAATGAAGTCCACCAACAATCTGATCTGGTTGAGAAGTAGTTTTTTCTTTAAGTTAGTCTCTGATGAGAACGATTCTGGGGTGCACCATGATTAGATCCTTTTGAGACCCTGAGGAGAGAGACTAGCCAAATTGCACCAAGATCTACAACTTACAGAACTGTAACTAATGAATGTGTGTAATTTGAAGCTTCTCTGTGTTTGATAAGCTGGTATTCCTCGAGAGAATAGTAATACATATAAAACGAGATTAATCATTTAAACTTCAGTATCAGAATAAGACTGTGACCTGAGACTTTACCGAGAAGTATGGTGAATAGTGCTAGGGTTCAGTCTCGGCTTTCTCGTGTTTTCTGCAGACACTCCTGGATCATTTTAGGACCATCTTTTTAAAGTGGAAATTCAGAGCTACAATAGAGTGCTTATGGAAGGAGAACTGTGTTCATTATAATCTTAATGTTTTTCTCCAGGAGGCTCCTTTCAATAAGCATACATTTAATTTTTTTAATTTTAAAAGATTTTTATTTCCTAGAGTGTGGATCAATAACTAATTGTAAAATTAAATCATGAGGTCTGGTTAGATGGTTTATAAATAAAAACAGTGACAAAGCAACAAAGAAATGAACTGTTCAGCTAAGTGTCTGTTTATTCAACTGATTCCCTTGGTCTCCTTTTGATTTCTCAGAGGTGGAAATATTCTAGGAGATGTAACTTAAACTTAGCACGATGAAAATAGCAACTAACTTTTCCAGACTTTTTTTTTTTTTGGTATTAGAATATGAAATTTCCTGACAGCTTCCTCTGTGTGCTTCATAATAGAAGTGGTACTAGAGTCTTATTGATGGGTTCCAGTTCTAGCATTTTTTCCCTTTTATTAGCTGTGAGAAACTGGGTAAGCCATATAATTTTTTAAGTACATAATACATATAGTGTGGTTCTAGTAATTCTTAAATGATTATCTTGTGACAGAGCTCGAAAGTGAGGTTATATACCAGTTAGGATCAGGATTTTTACATCAGACAAACCAACGTTTGTGAGTTGTGTTCATGAATGAGCACTTTAACTTCACTTTTTATCTAGGAGCATTATAATAACTACACCTCCCAACTGATATGAAAATACTCAATTCATGAAAGCTTCAGACCAGGGCGAGTTACACAGTAAATATTCAATAAATGTCATTTATGATTAACACTGGAAAAAATGCCGAGTAGGTCATATACTCAACATTTAATTTCTTTCCCCATGTATTTTTGCCACTGATCCCTATATTACTCCTATACTGCAGCTTAAAGGTAAATCATCCAGAAAATCTATGGTTATGGTCCTAGTATTTGGGAGGCTGAGACAGGAGGATCACAGGTTCAAATCCAGCTTCATAAACTTAGGCAACTTAGTGAGACCCTGTTTCATTCTTTTGTTTAGTAAAGAAAGTAAAATAGTGCCGAGGTATAGCTCAGAGGGAGAATGCTTCTAGATTCAATCCCCAGCACCATAAATAAATAAATAAATAAATAAATAAATAAATAAATAAATGGTGTATCTGAGATCTAAGATGTTTGAAAAAATGGAATATAGTATTTTAATTTCTTATCAGATATTTTTGAGATAATATAAATAGTTGCATTTTAACCAGTAATAAGTACCTGTCATGTATATGCCACTCTTCAAAAGAATCACATATAAATAAGTTGAGCACGGTGGCACATGCCTATAATCCCAGTAATTTAGGAGGCTGAGGAAGGAGGATCATAAATTCAAGACCAGCCTCAGCAATTTAGAAAGATCTTGTCTAAAAATAAAAAAATGAAAAAAAGGGCTGGTGGAGATTGTAACACAGTGGTAGAGCAATCTTGGCTTCAATACCAGCACTACAACAAAAAAAAGTATCACATAGAAATAATAGAGTGAAAGTTTTTTCTATCATATTATTTGTAATTTTGAAGAAAATATTTAATTGCTACCATGATGGTATAATAATTAATAATTGTCTAATACAATTACAAGTGAACAGAATAAATATTCTATTTGGGGTTTATTTGAACTTTTTGCCTTAAAAATTTTAGAACTCTAAAAATAATCTCTACAAACAAGAATACACCTATTTTTTCAAAACTTTGAGCCAACTGGAAAATTTGAAACGGAAATAAACTGACATGCTATTCATGAAGAAACTGAAAACCTATAATATATTTTTAAAGATTAATAGTGAGGATAATGGGAATGTGCTGTACTTTATTGAGAGAGAATAGGAAAACATGTCAGGATTCCATATAGACGAGTTAGTGAATTGTGAACACTTGAATAAGAATATCACCACCAACCTCATATTCTCATTAAGAAGAAAAACAATGTGAATCATATAGAAAAGGCATGTTTTGACTACCTTGTAGGACCTTTACGACTAAAAATTTTAATGTTCTTCATTAAAATATAAGACATATAAAATTATTCTTAAAAATTTACAAATTTTATATAGTTTCTATATGTAATTTATGTGCTTTTAAAACAATATAATGAATTCAATTAAAATTTAATTATCTCTTGGATAGTTGAGAAAGAAAAGAATGGAGGAAGGAGGAAAACAACACAGAACACCAATAGATATTTGATTGCCTTTATCAGATTATGGTAAAAGATCTTTATATATTCTTCTTGCCTAACAGAGTTCACTGCCTGCATTCTTAGATTTTGTTTGTTTGTTTGTTTGTTTGTTTGGTTGGTTGGTTTGTTTTTGTTTTGGTGGTGCTGGAGTGCCTGGAAGCCGTTCTACCTCCGGGCTACACTCTCAGACCTATTTTATACTTTTTAATTTGGAAACAGGGTCTCTTAAGCCAGCGAGGCTGGCTTTGAACCTGCACGATCCTCCTGTCTCTGCCTTCCAAGCACAGGGATTACAAGCGTGCACCACCACGCCCGGCCTTAGGTACTTTTGATGAGTATCAAAGAGTATTTTCTATCTTTGGATTGAAAATTGACCCGGGCTGTGGAACCAGTAACATATCTTTCTGGAAACCATAATTAAAATGTATAGTCTTTTTTTTTTTTTTTTGGTGGTGGTATTGGGGTTCCTGGAAGCCCTTCTACCTCCGGGCTACACTCCCAGAACTATTTTATACTTCTTTTTTTTTTTTTTTTAATTTGGAAACAGGGTCTCTTAAGCCAGCGAGGCTGGCTTTGAACCTGCACGATCCTCCTGTCTCTGCCTCCCAAGCGCAGGGATTACAAGCGTGCTCCACCACGCCCGGCCTGGAGTTGTCCTTTGAATTTAGAAAATAAAAATGAAACCAAAAAAATCAAAAATAAATGCATGTGAAATTGATCTTTTCGACTGATAGATGAGCCCCAAGGAAAAGAACATCTTTCTCCTGCGGTTCCCAAACTGGAGCTGCCAATGATCATGTATCCCATCATGTTCTCTAGTGAAAATGAATATTGTTAGCACCTTGAGAAATTTGAACAAGGAGACTTGGAATAAAGTTAGTGTCAGAGATATGGATAAATCTTTCTGGAGTGTTGTCTCTGGTTGCAATCCATGGGCTAATCCCCATGGATTATTTTTATTCTGTTTATTCTCCAGTATCTCCCCTAACTTTATGAACCAATAATGCTCATTATGAAACAGGTATGAGTTATTTCTTGCAACACAAAACCTCTTGACTGCTACAAGGGTATAGTTTTAAAAATGCATCCTTTGAAATTCCTGATAGAGAAGAATTTTATCCAGCTGCATAATGACAGAAACTTGACCTAAATGTAATATCCAGCATAATAGTAACCGGAAATCTTGAAAACATTTCTATTAAATATCTAAATATTTAGCAATCATCTCACCTATACACCATTATGTCATTTCTCATGATGTTTTTATATTCTTATTAAAGAAAGTAGAAATTTTTATACAATCATATTGATGTTTGAAATAATTATTCAAATAGCTAAGAACACAGGATTAACTTTCTTAAAATGGTTACTGACTTAGGAAATGTAGTTATTCTTTTTGGGAAATAAATCCTTCAACCAATATTCTATATCTTAAAGTAAATGACAAAAATCACACTAGTTTAGGGCTGCTATGATCCTCAAATTATATCAAGATAGAAAAGTGAATGCTATGGTTTCAATATACCATGCCCTCAAAAAAAAAAGATATATATATATATATATATATATATATATATATATATATATATATATATTTAGTGTAAAATATTCAGAAGTAAAATAATTGAACCAGGGCTCAGATTTTATCAGTGGGTAAATTTCCTGAAGGATTAATATATTTTAATTTATTTTTATGATACTGTGGATGGAATCCAGGGGCATTCTATCTTTAAGCTACATCCCCTGCCCTATTTTTTATTCTTTTATTTTGAAACAGAGACTTTATAATTTGAATGGATTTACTAGGCAAGGCTGGAGAAGGTAGATCATTGAGGGTGTGGCCTTGGGTACAATATCTGTCCCTAGTTGTTATCCATTTGGTAGACCCTTGTAGAGATACACAGTATAGTTTATGGAGTACCATTTTCTAGGTTCAAATCTTGGCTGTTCTGATCATGAGATATATCATATAGACAAATCATCTACATCAGTTGTATCACCTGGAAAACAAGGCTATTATTATTTACTTATATGAAGTATTAATCATAAGGATTAAGTCATTTAGCCACAGGATGGCTTTGGGCTGGATCATCCTCACTTAACCCTTTAGAGCTACATTCCCTTCTTCTTCACCTTCTTGCCTGGGAGATAGTTTCCTGTTCTCTGAAGAAGACTACATCTTCTGGAGGACAGTTCTCCAGCAAATTCAAGTCTTTTGAGGTGACTGGTGGCAGAAAGAAATTGAGATCTGTATGTTTTTTTCCCTTAGCCAATTTCTTGTCAGGACAAATAGGCAGTGCTGCACCCATCTACCGAAAGCCAAGCTGGTAAAAGAAAGTGGCACTCTTCCATACCTCGCAATTTTACCAAATTTTATTAACCTCTCCCACCTCTTGTTCCCTATGGCTTAGGGGTCATAGCAGTTTCTCTTTGTTACTAACTCTAGGGTATCTACCCATTCCCTGTTGGTTTACCTTAATTTGAAAATATTCCCTTAATTAAACTCTTGAATCATCCCTTTTGTTACATGTAGCTTCTCTGCTGTTGGGTCCTTGTAGTCTTGGACAAGTGTCAATCACTCAGTATATAGTAAATAACTGTAATCTAGTAAGGAAACTGCAGAGATAAAAGTGGTCTATTTTCTGATTAGCTCAACAATCATGGTAGAAGCAAATAAACATAAATTCTTCTACAGCAAAATTATAATTCAAGGATTTAAGAAAGGCAGACTACTACTTCATTCCAGAAATGGTTCCCAAGGGACTGCTGGTTGTAAAAGGCAAGACAAGTAACAACTATTAAGATATGCAGTGAACGAGAACACCTGAATAAAAAAGAATAAGTACTCCACCACAGTTAAAAATTACTACATTCTTTCATCCAAATAAAATATAAAATACATGAGGATAAAAATACAGACTGTGACGGTAAGAATCACTTTTAAAATATGCTAAATCATTTAAAGAACAGGTACATTACAATAGAGCTAATTCTTTTAGCTTTTTTGTGTGTTGGGGGGGTCTGGGATGGAAGCCAGAGGCATTCTACCTCCAAGATACACCCCCTGCCCTATTTTTTATTCTTTATTTTGAAACAGGGTCTCACTAAGTTGCAGAGGGCCTCACTGAGTAGCTGAGGCTGTCCATGAACCGCGATCCTCCTGTCTCAGCCTCCTGAATGCTGGGATTATAAGCCTGCGCCACCATGCCAGGCTTTAACTTATTTTTTTAAGTACCTCAACAAACATTACTTTGTAGCCTGCTACACAAGTTACAATATTCTTAGAGAAAATACACAAATATCAAGTAGGTTTGAAATCCAGCCTCATCACCAGGTGAGAAGATGCTAACTGACCTAGAGAACTTATCAGGAGAAAGAATTATGGAAATAAGTGGTTGCTGAGCTTTTCATCTTTTTTTTTTATATTTAAGAACTAGAGGCAGTTAGCACAATGGATAGTAAAATTGCTATTTGTGAGGGAAAGAAAACAAGTGAAAATGAAAAATACGTATAATATGAAACCCTGCTTCATTCTACATAAATGCATTTCAATGAGCAAGCCCTAACACAAAGTCATAAATATTGGGATTTTTCTTTATTGGAATTATTTTTATCCTTATACACAAAGAAGATGCATGTCCTTCAAAAGTCTTGTCATCTATTTTAATAAGCTGTACTGAATGTTATCAGAAATTTATTCTAGAGAGAATTCCTATAAATAGAAATAAATACCAGCCCAAACATTGCTACTGGTTTATTTCTGTAAGTTGGCCAAAAGGATTACTTATTTACAAACAGAATGTATTCTATTATTAGTTTTTAGTATCGTTACAAAACTTCAATAATTTTTTTATTTAATATGAGGAAAAACCCCATGAATTTCCATTCCAAAAATTATTTCCTAAGGGAAAAAAAAAAGAAAAGAGGAGGATGAGATGGGAGGAGAGGAGAGGAGAGGGAAGAGAGAGAGCGAGAGCGAGAGCGAGAGCGAGAGAGAGAGAGAGAGAGAGAGAGAGAGAGAGAGAGAGAGAATTATTATGTCCTCAGCAGAAATAATTGTCAGGTTGGGAAGGCAATGTATTTCATTTCCCAGTCTACTAAAATTTCAAAAGTTTTAGTTTTCTTCTCACTTCTTTTTCGAGCAGTACACTGTTTCATTAGTCCTTTTGAATCGATCAGCTGCACTGTTATTATTCTCCCCTGTTAAAAGTGAGGGATGGTCCTCAGATATTTATCTTTGCACTTTATATTTTGGGCAAAGAAAACACAAACAGCTTCTGTTCAATCAAATCAAGTTTAAAGTAAAACAGAGACAAGGTTCGACATGCTTGGCACTAGGAATAAGCCAACTGTGATAGATTGAAGTTAGTGTTCAAACTTACAGAGAATAGTTTTATGAGGGCAGTTCAATGAATTGGTCAGCTATTTGAGTGCTAAGAATTCTGTGGATGAAAGTAGCCTTTTCCTCTTATGCACAGTTTGGGGAAAATAACTATTCATTCAATGGTAATTATATAATACATCTTAACAAAATATTTTTCTGCCAAATACTGAGTTTATGCATTGGATACCATTGGTAAAAAAAAAATATATATATAGTACTATTCTAAGCCATCAAGCTATTTTTAAAAACAAGAGGAAGAGATATTATGTTTGTTCACAGGAGCCTGGCTAATTCTTCTGTATAACTTATCCCTACTCCAATAGACTCTGATCATTCTCTCTGTGTTTCATACTGAAATGGAGCTTAGGCACAGGGTAATGAATTAAAGAAAGATGAGAACTTCTTTAGTGGAAGCTGATTAGTATTTCCTATGTAAAATACTTGCAATAAAAAAATGACAAGTAACGTCATATTGGCATTAATCAGCAGGCTTTAGTTTGTATGACTTGCAGGAACAGATGGAGATAAAGGGTTTGATAATAGGTTCAGTATCTTAAAATGGAGAAAGCAGTGATTAGAAATTCTATTTGGCCTTAAGCATATTACTTCCCTGTCTTGTCAGCAGATGAAGTAGTATAGCTACTGTGCAGCACTCTGGCGCTGGTTTCTACCATTTGAGGTGGAATTTCAATGTCATCCAATTGTGCATCCTTTACTAGACTTGTGACCACCACGTTTCATTTTCTCTTTCTTCTACCTCTGAACAGTGGGATTTCTCTTTTGTTGAAGTCTTGGTAAAATGAATACCTTCAAATTTAGCCAATGTCCTATATTATATAAGATCACTGCTGTGTTTTGAATATAAGTTGTCACCAAAGTTCATGGGTTTGAAACCTGGTCCCCAGGGTGACAGATTTGAAAGTTAGTGCAGAATAGTTATGGGTGTGGAACCTATTAGTCCACACCTAATAGGTCACTGGGGTCTGCCCTCTAGGAGAGAATAATAGTTCTCATGGGACCCTGAGTGAGTTCACACAAGATGGAGATGTTATAAAAGCCTGAGCCTGACCTCTGTGTCTCTCTCTGGCTTCCTTTCTGGTGATAAGATCTTTCCCTCTCATATGCATGCCCACCAATTTACATCTAACTTTAAGTCTTCATCAAAACCCAAACCAGAGAGGCCACTCAATTTTGGACTTCCTGCCTCCAAAACTGTAGGTAACTGAACTTTTTTTCTTTATAAATATCAATCTTTAGGTATTTTGTCATAGAAATAAAAAAAAGCTAATACAACTACTATCTCTTGTAAGTTCTAAGGAGCCTTTAAATACTTTAAAATGAGTGTAAATAAAATCTACTGATGGTGATCTCATGTGGAGAGGCACTGAGTGGCTTATGATATCCTTTAATACTAGCTATTTTGACAAAACTTCCAACATAGCAAGTCTAATTTCAAAGGAAATATAACTGCCCCAATTATTTTAATTGATGAAAGTTTTCTGTTAAGTTAATTGGAAAAATATCTAAAAGCATGATGCTGAAGACTGAGCTATACAATAGGCAATGGTTAGAAAAGAGGATGAGGAATAGGGATGTGAGAAAAGCAGAATGTTTATTTATTTAACATTCAGCATATAGACACTAAGCATCATACATGTCAGTCACTGCTGGACACTGAGATAGAGAGCAGTCAGCAGGATGGACAGGTCTTTGCTCTCATGGAGTTGTTTCTGTTAAAAAAGAGACATGTAATAAAGAGTAAATAAAAAAAAGATAATATCTGGTATTGATAGGTGTTGAAAGTCAGTACAGTAAGATGGTGGAAAGTATGGGGTAGAGGACGAAGGAGACACTTTAGATGGAATGGGCAGACTATAACCTCTGTAATGAGGTGCATTAGAACTGAAACTTGAATTAAGGGGAGAGAAACTTTGAGTATTAGGACCTTGATGACTATAGATTTCATAAGAAACTTAGTAAGTTGAAGGCACACAGAAATTGTGGAAGGAAAATGAAGTGGACAGAGAACCCACTTGTCAGTTGGACAGACACTTTAGGCTAGGTATAGGGTACCAGAGGCCTCTCACACACATGGTTCATAGCTAGTCAAATAAAAACTTAAACATTTGATCTGCCATCTTTAGAAATGTGCCTGCTTCCCAAAATCAACTCCCTTCTTCACTGCCGCAAAAATATTCATAGGGGATGCATTTGGCGCTCTCCATCAGAGGGGGGTTGAGGTGAGAGAAAAGGCATACTCACCTCAAGCATGGATGGACAGAACTCACAGCACCAGCATTTTCTCCAAATGAATCTTCTCTCCCTCTCTCTGAACTCCAGCACCTCATATCTTGGCTTCTTAAAAGTCCTATCAAATGGAGATGAGTGTTCACTCGCTGAGTTTTCATAACCAGTTAGCTCTTGGTTAACTCTTGCAAGTTCTTTATTGTTGGTTTAAAGATCCTCTTTGAAATGTGGTGGCATTGACTCTTGGATCTACCAATAAAACTGATTCAGAATGTTTATGGGCATAGAAATATACATCTCCATGCCATGAACAGTAGATAGATAAGGGGAGTGATTTAGATGAATGAAAAGTTTCTGCTTTATTTGTATTTCTTCCTATTGAGGATTTATTATAATTTAAACAGATATTTTTTTATAAAAATAGCTTCTGCTTTTTGAGTTGTAAGAAAACTTATATAGGAATTTGGCACAGATTAAATCCTAGCTAAATATACCTTTTATACTATAATTACTAGTGCTATAATTTATTCACTCAGCAAATATTTATTGAACATGTCTATGCAAGACAGACTATAATTTTCTAGGGCTATAATGGTAAACAAGACAAACCTTGTCCCTACCTAAAGTTCTGTGAAAGGATACTAAGGAAAGTTAAGCAAACAGTGAATGCATGATATTACTAGAAATCGTGATTACTGATTAAAATAGAAAGAAAAATGAGAAAATGAGAAACTGAGAGAGAATGAGAATAAATAGATGATCTACCTGCTTCACCTAGGGTGCTCAGGCAAGGCCTCTCATCTTGGGTAGAGTCAGACTGAGACTCAAAACATGAGAAAGCCTAGGGGAAACAGTACCAATAGAGAGAGGGCATTTCACAAGGCAAAAAAGAGCTTTGTGTGTTGACGCAACAGAATTGCTGGAATGTGAAGAGCTAGGGAGACCGTGCTATGAAATACTAATGAAAGATAACAAGGGTTTCTAACTACTCAGCTTTGTAAGCTGTGATCTGGCCTGAGTTTCACTCTAAATACAGTTACGGCTGTCTTTGGTAGTCCATTACAGCATGTCATACAACATAACCCTAGAAGTGGGACTGACCTGCTCACAGGACTCCTTTGCTTTGAGACTCTAAAGATGATGTTCCTTGCTTTTTAATTAATATAAGTCCTATGAAGATAAAGGTGGTGATTGTCTTGTTTACTATTTTATCTCCAGCACTTAGAAAACAATCCAGCACAAAAAAAAAAAACTTAAAGAAATGTTGTCTGAATAAATGAATAAAACAAAACCTTGTGTCAACATTACATAGTGGCTAAATTTCTGAGCAAGGAAATTTGACAGGCTTGTTTCTGAATCTTCATTTTCCATATATATATATATATATATATATATATATATATTACATGTATTTTATACTATTATTTTTGTTAATATTATTATATTACTAGGCTTCAGATTTCTGTTTTATTTTCTCCTCCTTCATTTAGATATATGCACATTCACACACATATCAAAAGGCCACTACTAGATGGGTTTGGTGGTACAAGCCTATAATCCTAGTACTTAGGAGTCTGAGACAGGAGGATTGTAGGTTTGAGGACAGTCTTAGCAACTTAGTGATGTCCTCAGTAATTTAGTGAGACCTTATTTCAAAATAAAAAAGAATAGGATTGGGTAATAGCTTGGAGCTAGAGAAACCCTGGGTTCAATCCCTAGTACCATATACACACACAAAAGCTAGTACTACTACATTTGTGTGTTTAAAATATATAGTTTCATTTCAAAAAAAAATAAAAATGACATAGAACATTTATCTAGTATAGCTTTTTTAAATTTTTATTAGTCCTTATCATAACACACAGCACACATTGCTTGGTAAAGGATTTGATTCTGGAATTATTGTGGTGAGGGCTTTATCTGACATGAACATGTGCTGCTGTGTTAAGAGACGGCTCCATCTAATCTGATAATTTTTTTAGAATGGTGCCTCCAGAAAAAGTCGCAAATTGAAGGATCAGCACAACTTCTTAATAGTGCCCAGTATGTAAAAGTAACCAAGTAAAGGTCTAATCTCCACTGGCATTTTTGGAATTGAAGAGTGATGAGATTAGGACAGCCTGCTTATGGGAAGGAACTTCAAGCAGCCTCCTATGCATTCAAAAGTGTCCAGGCAAGAAAGTGGCCAATTATTTATTAACATTACTTATTACTATATACTTTATACTCTTTTATTATTATTCATTTTATATATGCATACATACACACAGACACACACACACACACACACACACACACACACATATCTGTTATTTCAACAGCTCCAGGGTTCAATCTTCATTTGCCTTACAATAGCATCTTACTGTTTTTTTTTTTAATGTGTCACACCTAATATTTGAGAGTATGGTCATTGCAAAAACAACTAAGGAGAAGGGAGAAACAGAAGAGAAAGTTAAAGAATGTGGAAGTGACAGGGGAGAGGAATGAGGTGCTTATAAGTAACAGGGCATTTGAGTGGAAAAGCTGGGTTCTGAAAAACCAGTTTGGGTTTACAGAGAACAAAGCTCCTCCTAAAATGAATCTGGGAGCATTACAGTCAAAAGTATAAGAAAAATAAAATGTGAAATGCATGCTCTAAATTCAAGTGATCTTTCCTGGATTTCCATATTTCCTGGCAACACAAGGATTGTTCAGTGATTTATGGCAGAATCTGAATACTAGCTGAGATCTGATTTTAAAAAGTGTTTCGGATGAATAGAATTTAAGCAAGCTAAAGACACGTGGAATCACTTTTAGCCAAATGACCTTCGACAAGCAAGAAGCAGGGCTGTGCATGTGCTAGCAAAACATCCTCATCACCTCAAAGTACGTGCTATCTTGAGAGTGGAGAGAATTTATGAAGTCTCTTGCTGGATGCTTTAAAAATATATCTTTCTATTATCAGGTTCTATAGAATTGGAGAATACCAGAGGGGAGAAAGGCTTTCATGAATGATTAAATAATCAAAGGATATAAAATGAAGAGGAGCTGCAAGAAAACCCAGGAGGGTCATATTATGGGCATAATAAAAGTGACTTGATATAAAATCCTTGGAAGTATTTGCATTTGGGTTTACAGATAAGCAGGGGAAAGAATTAATGCAATGCTTTTGGAAACTGATTTTTTTTCCTGGACTTTGCATATAGGCAATTTCTCTCAGGACCATTCTTTCTTTGTATGTGTAGAATGTATTCAGAATGCCACCCTCTTTGTGTGGGTTACTTTGACTCTTTCTAAAATGAATGAGGCCTCATATTTCTCCAGTGAATGAAATATTTCTGGTTCCATTTTAGGGAAATGCCAAATATGAAGTTGATTTTAAAATTATGAGTAGGGTCAAAGGGTAATTCATCATTCTTAGGAGTTATTTTCACTTTGCATTTATTATCTGTAACTTGCATCTGTCTCCCTGACCCCAAAGTTACATATTATGCACTATATGTTTGCTAATAAATAACTTGCATTCTTTATTCTAGTAGACTTTTAATAAAAATAATTGCTCATGGGCAAAAAATTTCAAGAACTAGAAATATATTTTAATGTAAAATTAATTGTAACAATTTGGATAGTCTTAGCATACTATTTCAATTTAGAGATTGGTGTTCTAGTAAAAACTGCTGTTTATAGATAGAGTTGCTTGTCTTTTTAAAAAATATTGAGATGCACAATATATTATAGTGTTTTACATAGTCTACATTCATGGGATATTTTGTTTGATGTTTATAACACATAGAAAATCTTCAAAAACTCTGGTAAATAACCCTGTCACCACCAATTATTCAAGCATACCCCACCTCTAAGTTATTGTTTAATGTGCAGTGGAAAGAGAATCATTACTGGTTCTTATTTAGGTTGCAAATACATCTAATTAGACAGCCACTGAATCTAGCCTCCAGTTATCAAAAAGACAGTAAGGAACCACTTCCATATTAAGCATGTAACTAAGAAATAATATTCACTATTTCGTATGTTAGGGGTTCTTTGTTTTTGTTTTTTTTAATTTTTAAATGGCTTTAAGTGAACTTTTAGTCTTATAAAGTACATTGATAGATGGCATGAATTGATCATTTTATAGTAAAAATCAACAGTAAAAAAGCAATATAGGGGTAATACAGCCTTAAAGGTTAGAAGGAGAAAGTAAGGAGCCTGATATGATGAAATATAATTACGCAGTCATTTGAAGAGAGACCAGTCCTGAGACCTTTGATGATCAGTGTTATGGTTCCTCTTGCAGATATAGATGCTGATTGTGGAGCATTTTATCCCTATCTGAGTTCACAAACTTATTCCTAGAGATCAAAGACAAAGACTCTCTTTAAAAGTTTTTAAGTTTAACCTGTATTTGGATAGCACTGTGATGGAGTAGTTCTGGGAAGGAACACACAAAACAAAGGAGTTATTATTTATTGCCCTCTATTTTCTGAGACCTCTAGGTGGTAGTGAACATAATAGGTTGAAAAATGGACCAGATTCTCTCCTGAAGCCATCTGCTCATATCTCTAGAGAATTTTCTAGATCCAAAGATATTGCTGGAACAGGTCCTGGAGTAGAAAGGAACACAAGATATAGGAAGCACGTATATATTTCTTCACACTTGTCTCAGAGGCTGGGTCCCAGAGTCTCTGGATTGTGGACACACACTTGCAAATGAGACATGCAGAGAGCAGTGCCATAACACAGGAAGCACTGTTCATCAGAGGCTGACTTCCATGCAGAGCTGAGTGGCACAGTTTATCTAAAGGGAGTGAGAACTGAGAAACTTGAAACTCCGTAAGAATATCTTAGGATGCTGGGCCCCACGTACCCTTAAGAGATATGTGGGGAGAAGAGTATTAGAAAGTAAACTGAAGCACACCTCTATGGAGAGAACATGAGGAAGAATTTTTTTTTTTTTTTTTTTTTTTTTTTTTTTTGGTGGTACTGGGGTTCCTGGAAGCCCTTCTACCTCCGGGCTACACTCCCAGACTAATTTTTTTTTTGAAACAGGGTCTCTTAAGCCAGCATGGCTGGCTTTGAATCTGCGCGATCCTCCTGTCTCCACCTCCCAAGCATGGGGATGACAAGCGTGTTCCACCACGCCCGGCATGAGGAAGAAATTTTATAAAATGAACATGATAATAAAGCAAAGAAGATATGTGACTGGTTTCCCTTATACATATGATGCATTTGGTCTGTACTTTTGGAAAGAGCCCAGTGATATAAGTGTGTTGACTGTTTCTGATTGGTGGAACTTAAATTGTGTGTGTGTGTGTGTGTGTGTGTGTGTGTGTGTGTGTGTGTGTTATTAAGGCAGATACTTAGAAGAAAGGACCCAAGTTAAGCTTCACTTACACTTGCAGATCAAGTGAGGCTAAGGTCACTTATGAGATCTAACTGGCTTTGGCTGCTCAGAAATTCCTCTGGTCTGATCTTCACTATAACTTACTTTAACATGAACACGAAATAAACCAGTAGGATCAGTCTAAAACATCCAACCTTGAAAATCAGCCAAGTATTACAATTAAAACTTCCTTCCCTAAATTCCAAGGTTTTTGGTGATATAAACCCAAGATTTTAGGCAGCTTGAAAATAATGAAAAATTAAACTTTTCAAAGTACAACTTTGGGTACATCATTGGATTAAACAGAAACCTTCAATAGTGGGCCCTTTCTCTGCCATTTGACTTAAAGTACCTGGCATTCAAAGGCTTAAAAAGTGACTCTAAGGTACATTTTCAGTCTTAGGTTTCTTTTCTTTACTGCACTAATATGCTTCAGCCTTAACATTCTTTCTAGACTTTCTTTATTCATATTGCAGTTTGGCCTATAATATTTTATCATGTACCTCCTTGCCATGTGTCCTAATATAGCCTAGTTTAAATGCTACCTCTTTCATACAACTTCATAAAATTTCCCCCAGTGGGAAGTACTTTTTTTCTTCTTTTCTGCTTTTCAGTGTTTCATAAACCCTGAGGAGAGGCCACGTACTGGGGAAAGAGAACACAGCCCTCAGAATTATAGGGAGCAGAGTTGGAGATGACTCCACGGGTCCTAAGTGAGTAATCATAGACATTTTCATCCTGTGGCATATCAACCTCCTCATATCTGTAATGGGAATAAGAACCTCCAACCCCACAATAGTAACATGTAAAGCAAAATGGGAAGGGCAATAACCTAGAGTCTGCCCTGCATCCACTCTTTCTCCTTTTTTTTAAAGTTCCTTTGGAATAAGTTAATAAAGCCTTATTAGTGTGAATTCATTACCTCTCTATGTTAAATCTGTCTTTATTCTGGAATCTCCAATACATGGTAATCCTCACACTAACTATGCCACAATTCAAACTTATCACCTTTTCCTTGTCATTCTCTAAATCTAATTTTTATCCTGTATCTCCACAGTTTGGCAAAAAACAATCAGCGATTATCAGTCAACTGACAGATAAGGAAACTGAGTCTTAGAGTAGCAAGTTAACCCGCTAATGTGCATTGGGTGAATAGAACCAGGACCACTGGCTACCCATCTTTTGAAGACAAAGGCCTCGTTTTCTCTTGTTGGGTTCTGTATCTTTCAGAGATGAAACAGGATCTAGCCAATTAAAAAAATATTTTAGGTGTGGACAGTCAAGATGGCAGTGGCTGTGGTCTCACTGGTGACTGCGGCTGCTGAAAAGGACATGCATTCCTCGAAGAAGCCCTGGACACCAGATTTTGGTTTAATATCTGATTGGGACAACTTAAGGAGACATTTCCAGCCGTGACTTCCTATCTAGAATACAGGAGAGAGAGTGGATAATGGCAGAATTAGAAGCAAGATGACAAGGAGGCACCCACCACACAAGAAAAGTGATTTTTGGAAGAACATCCCAGAAGGGAATAGAGAAAAAACCATTTCACCCATGCATGCTGGGGACTCTTAACAACATACCTTGTAAGAAAAATGATCCGGACATGGTGGAGGGAGCCCAGCAGCGCCAAGCAGGAAGCCCAGCTGCATGTTCCAGGGAGCTCAGCGCACCTGGCCACCACCCTCCTATATGCTGCACTGGGGTTAATGTTGGACTCAGAACAGCAGATCCTGCTCTACACGGTGAGGCTGTGGGCCTCCACTCTTGGAGGGGAGATAAAAAAACATTGCTGCTGAGTGCTCAATCCTACAAACTCTTCAAAACATACTGTCTTCTCTTTTTTTGTTTATTATTTATTTATTTATTTATTTATTTTATTTATTTTAATATATTTTTATTGTTGCATTGTAGTCAAACGTCACAATGGAATACAAGACTTGTGAGGATATACAAGCACACATCATCCATTTAGGCTTTATCCTATCCCCAACCCATTCCCTCCCCCTCCCTCGATCCCATACTTGATTTGGTGATTAATTTGATATATTTGTTTACATACATCATGCGTTTTAAAGAGATTCCTTCTTTCCCCATCCCATCACCTCTGATTGGCCACCTTAATTACTCCTCCATAGGTCCTTTTGTTCAACTAGATGTCCTCCTATTACCTATTTCTTCCTAGTTTTTGCATATTAGGGAAAGCATCTGATTTTTTATTTTCTGTGATATTTGTCTCTGTACACCACATTGCAAGTTCCAATCCCACGCCTGAAGGCCCCGGCGCCGGTCTGGCCACCCGGCAAACTCTGATCCCAGCCTTGCTGGCTCCAGCACAGGCCTTGCCTAATGGCAGGCCCCTATCCCTGCCTCCCTAACCCTGGTATCAGCTTCACCCCTCAGCAGGCTCCGATCCCAGCCTTGCTGGCTCCAGCCCTGGCCTTGCCTCACTGAAGGCTTTGATCATGGCCTCCCTGGCCCCAGCACTAGCCTTGCCTCACAGAAGGCTCCAATCCTGGCCTCACTGGCACCGGGAATGGCTTCACCCCTTGGTGGGCTCCAATCCCAGCCTCAGAGTTCCCAGCACCAGCCTTGGCTCACAGCAGGCTCTGATCCCAGCCTCGTTGGCACCGGCTCCAGCCTTGCCATTTGGCGGGGCTCCGATCCTGGCCTCAGAGTCCCCAGCACCGACTTTGCCTCACAGAAGGGCCCAGTCCCAGCCAGGCTGGCACCGGCACTGGCCTCACCCCTCAGCAGGCTCTGATCCTGGCCTTGGAGGCCCCATTACCAGCCTTGCCTCATGGCAGGCCCCAATCCCGGCCTCAAAGGTCCCTGCACTGGCCTTGCCTCATGGCAGGCTCTGATCCCAGCTTCACTGGCCCTGTACAGGCCTCACCCCTCGGCAGTCTCCGATGCCAGCCTCAGAGGCCCCAACACTGGCCTTGCCTCATGGCAGTCTCCAATCCTAGCCTCACTGGCCCTTGCATTGGCCTAACCCCTTGGCAGGCTCTGATCCTGGCCTTAGAGGCCCAAGTTACGGCTTTGCCTCATGGCAGGCTTCGATCCCGGCCTCACTGGCCCTGGCATCGGCTTCACCCCTCAGCGGGCTCTGATGCCAGCCTCAGATGGAGGCCCCAGCACTGGCCTTGCCTCACAGCAGGCTCCAATCCCAGCTTCTCTCTCTCTCCATATATATATATATATATATATATATATATATATAATATATATATATATATATAATTTGGAAACAGGGTCTCTTAAGCCAGCAAGGTTGGCCTAAAAACAGCTTGATCCTCCTGTCTCGCTTCCCAAGTGTGGGGATTACAAGCATGTGCCACCACACCTGGCGTTCTTTTTTCTTTCTTTCTTTTTTTTTTTTTAATATGAGAAAGCAGTACATGTCTTTCGCAAAAGCTGGAACCCCAAATACCTAGTGGCAATAAATTTTGGCTTCCCTCCAAAAGCAGAGGTCCATAGCTTCTCTTTGTAAGGCAGGCTCTGCTGTTTTATGTGCACTTTGGCCTTCCACTCTGTGCAGAGGAGTGTGGTGGCCATGAGGGATGATGACTCCCAGAACATGCAATGTGTAGGCCCATCCTGGCTATGTAGGGCTCCCTCTGATACCCCCCAAACCCTTTTGCCACTTAGCATGTTATCCAGACTTTTCGAGCATGTGTGGCAGGTGCAGTCAGTCTATTTTGGGGAGATTTCCTCAAAAGCTCAAGGTGGACTGGACTGGATCTGTTTGCCCCTCCAATTTCTACCGTTGGGGCAATTTCTTCAAAAGGTCAAGGTGGGTTGAATCAGGTCTCTGCCTCTCCAAAATAATAGCCTCCACCTCTGCCACCAGCACTAGTGCCCGCACCTCTGCGCTGCCCCGCTGCCGCTCCGCTGATGCCGCCATACTCCAGTTCTCTACTAAGCTCTTTTCTTACATTATATGATGTCCAGAATTCTTAAGCATGTGCAGCAGGGGCAGTCCCCCTTTGCAGGTATTTTTTTTCCAAAAGTTCCAAGTGAATTGGATAGTTTGTTCACATCTCCTAAGTCCTGGCTGCTGCCACCTCCATCTTGACCCCTCTCCAATATTTTATTTTATTTTTTATAATAAGAGAAGAAAGTATGTGTGTTTTAAAGAGGTTGTGAGATTGAGCAATCAGCAGCAATAAATTTTACCTTCCTTCCAAGAACAGAGCCCCACAGCCTCACTGCATAGAGCAGGGTCTGCTGTTGCAGGCCAGAATCGGAGCCTGGTGAGGGGTGAGGCAGGTGTCAGGGCCAGCGAGGCCGGGATCGGACCCTGCCTTGAAGCAAGGCTGATGCTGGGGTTTCGGAGGCCGGGATTGGAGCCAGCCGAGGGGTGAGGCCATTACCGGGGTCTCAGAGGCCGGGATAGAAGCCTGGTGAGGGGTGAGGCAAGTATCAGGCCAGCGAGGCCAGGATCAGAGCCTCCCATAAAGCAAGGCTGGTGCTGGGGCCTCTGATGCCAGGATCGGAGGCCTGCGATGTGGCGAGGGTTGTGCTGGGGTCAGCAAGGCCGGGATCGATGCCTGCCATATATTAAGGCCATAGCTGGAGCCAGGGAGGCTGGGATCAGAGCCAGCCGCGAGGCATTGTCGGTGCTGGGGCTTCTGAGGCTGGGATCAGAGCCTGCAGAGGGGTGAGGCCAGTGCCGAGGCCAGTGAGGCCAGAATTGGAGCCTGCTGTGAGGCAAGGCTGCTTCTGGGGCCTCCGAGGCAGGGATCAAAGCCAGCCAAGGGGTGAGTCTGGTACAGGGGCTAATGAGGCCTGGATCAAAGCCTGGAGAGGGATGTGGCTGGTGTTGTGGCCAGCAAGGCTGGGATTGGAGACTGCCATGAAACAAGGCCAGTGCTGGGGCCTCTAAGGCTGGTATCAGAGCCTGCCATGCAGGGAGGCCTGGATCGGAGGTTGCTTTAAGACAAGGCTGGTGCGGGGGCCTCTGAGGCTGGGATTGAAGCCTGCCATGAGGCAAGGCCGGTGTTGGAGCCAGCGAGGCTGGGATCAGAGTCTCCCAGGTGGCCAGGCTGGTGCCTGGGCCTTCAAGAGTGGGATCAGAACTTGCAATGCAGCATACACAGAGAAATATCACAGAAAATAAAAAAATTAGATTCTTTCCCTAATATGCAAAAACTAGGAAGAAATGGGTAATAGGAGGAAATCTAATTGAAGAAGGGGCCCTATGGAGGAGCAATTAAGGTGACCAATCAGAGGGGATGGGATGGGGAAAATGGAATCTCTTTAAAACACATGATGTATGTAAACAAATATATCAAAGTTAATCACTAAATCAATCATGGGATTGAGGGAGGGGAGGGAGTGGGATGGGATTGGATAAAGGCTAATTGGATGACGTGTGCTTGGATATCCTCACAAGTCTTGTATTCTATTGTGATGTTTGACTACAATGCACCAATAAAAATATATTTAAAAAATAATAATAATAAAAGAAAAAGTATTTTAAATAAATAATGGTGATGGGAAGGAGAGCCCATCTCTGTATCTTTTAATTTTTTTCTATAATATTGTGCCATTAGATATCTCAGTAACTATTCTTTAGTTACATAGTTACATACATTACTCCCATATTCATATTACATATGCATGTATATATAATATGTGTATATAATCATGCATATAAACCATATACAAACACATAAACTAGGCTTCTTTAAAAAGATGAAGACTGGGGCTGGCACTTTATTACTACTTCTCTTTCATCCTGTAGTCAGCTCTCTTAAAGTACCTTCTTGTGATACCAACATTCTGACATACTTCTTTTTTTTTTTTTAACTGGTCATACATCAGTGAGTTTAATTAACTTTCTTAAATAACACTAAATTTTGCCAGGACAGAGCATGGACTGTGGTGGTCCACTGCAAAATCAATGTCTGTGCCTAGATCTTTTACAAAATATATAGCCTCTAACTTTGCCTTTTAGTGAGTGATGCAAACGACTTTCTTTGGGTCTTTAATCATCTCAGAATGATGGCACCTCTTAATCGAGCCATTGCTGAGTTCCATGGAGCTTTGCAAACTAAAAAAATTGGTTGTGCTGAGAAGTTTTCCCCATGGGGAAGATATAAAATCTTCTTTACATTAGAAAGACATAACACAGTTGCTGTGTACCAACTAATAGCATACCACTATTCAGTGCACAGTGAATACTAAAAAACTTTACCACAGTCTTAAAATTATAATAAAATATATTATTTTGAAGATATCTATTCTCCAAAGCAAGTCAAATCCTCTCCTCCCAGAAAAAAAAATATTTCCTAGCCATTTTCAGGTCCACAATAGGATTCCTCTAATATTCTTACATACCTTTCTGTCAGCTACAGTCACCTAAAGGAATTTGCTCTGTCTTTCCTTCCACAAAATTCTAATTACTTAAATAGATGCTTAGAGAAGTCTCAAATCTGCTTCTGCTAATAATGAGGAAGCCAATGTTTCTACCAAGAGAGCTATATTTCTATATCCCCAGAGTTTGCAATCTTAGTGTCACTAGATAAATGTTGGGTTTCATGGATATGATGAAAAATTTGCCTTGTTATGCATGGGTACAATCCACCCATACTCATAAAAAGCCTAGGTTCATAGCTCAGGCATGAACTGCACTTTATATATGTGTGAGTTAGGCAGGGCCCAGAGAGGTAAAAAATTATAAATCAGCATGGTTATAAAATGTTAGAACTCAGATAGCACCCCAAATAATTGGTATGTTGCAGATTGTATCATCTAAATAGTTTTGGTGGGTTAAAATCATCTTAAAACCACACTCATGATGCCACATCACATTTGTGCATATGCTCATTACCACGGTCCAAAAATTAAACACTGAAGAAATACACAGAGCTACTGGAACACCTCCAGAGGCCCCACAAAAGGAAGATAGCTTCTAATGTAAAATCATCCCATCATATTATAGATTTGCATACATTCTTCTAAAGGAAAACCTAATTCATATACAGGCCCAGCTGCAAGGGAGCTTGGGAAATGTGGTTTTAAGTTTTCAGCCTCTCAAGAGGGAAATAGTAAAAATAAGTCTGAGAAAGCCAACACAAACTACCTACTACACATTATGAGTAGGTTCAACACATATTTCATAATCTGAAAGTTACATATAATAAACCTCATCCAAGAGTAACCCATACAATCTTCTAGAAGTATTGTATTATCTCTCCCCAAATTCTAGTACAACCGGTTTAACTTTTGAAGCAGATTGTTGTAGTCAAGTTTTGCACTTAGTTGATGTTTAGAGATAGACAGGAAAACAGAACCCTGAGGCACACAGAGAATCTAGAGCAAATGACCCAGAAATCAACAAGTAAAAGGTCAGGAGGTAAAGCCTAAGTGGATATACTTTAATAAAAAGGTAAAAAGGAAATTCTCAGTCTGTTTGATTACATTCACAAATGCTAAGTGCTCACATAGTACAACTGTAGAGAACGTATTAAACACATATTTGCTACTATGCTCAGTGCTGTGAATAATAAGAGTGTTCAGTAAGCATGGATCATCTCTTTAGGGAGTTAGTGTGTGACTGGAGAGAAAACACACAGGAGACACATGTGCAAACTAGAAAGAACTATAACAAAGAGACTCACGATTAGCACTGAGTGTGCTCACAGAGTTAGGAGGTCTCCTTTGACTAAAAGTTCGAATCTGAGATAAACAAATGAGATAGCATATGTAGAAATATAGAGAACTTTAGCTTCTCTGGCTGCAAACAATCAAGTTTCTATAACAAAATCTTGTTGACCTTCCTTAAAGAATATGCTTTCCAAGATAGGCATGGTGACACAGGCCGGTAATCCTAGTACAGCCTCAGAAATTTAGTGAGGCCCTCATCAACTTAATTAGACCCTGTTTTAAAATAAAAAGTAAAATAGGGTTAGGGGTCTGGCTCTGAGGTAGAATGTCCCTGGGCAGGATTTCCAGTACCAGAAAAAAAAAAAAAAAAAAGAAAGAAAGAATGTGCTTTACAGATATAACTTGCCTAGTTGCAGTGAGATGACTTGAGATACTCGTCTGGTTTTGTGGCGGGTACTTTTCTCTTTTTATCTATTGTCTGTCCTTCCATGACATACATGTATAGCGTTTTCTTGTTTGGGGGTTTTATAGTAGTAAAACAAAAGCTTGAAAGTGAAATGTGTTTTTCCTCGTCTTCAGTAAAAGCTTGAGCTCAGAGAAGAGACATTCAAGGGAAGAGGACAGACTCTATTGCTCCATTTTATAAGAGGAGAAAGGGAGATACTTTGCCTTGACTTAGCAGGGGCTTTTAAGAAGTAGTAATAACATGCTTTCCATTTTTTGAGCATCCCTCAAGTTTCCAGGGAAACATCAAGATAATTAAGTTTGGCTAACTTTGGGAGGTCTGCCCCTGACCCCTGGTTCCAGACTATCCTTGCCCTGGTAAAGAATGGCATACCAGGCAGTGGCATGGACATTTAGAGCCAACAGTCTTCCAGAGGGCATGTGTATTTGAGCTCTAGGCAAGCAGCAGCAACCATGACAGGCTGGAATCTAAAACATGGCAGGCTTCACTAGAAGCACACAGAATACCCACACAGAAGTAGGTAGAGTTAGCCACTGGTGTCCTCTTGCACACCTGTGTTGGATGATGACGTCACATTCACCACACTCATCTCTCCAACTAAAGTAAAATCTTGATTTGCAGCTCTGTGAAAGAAAAAAAAATATTTGTGCGATGAGGAGATATATGGAGTTGGAGATGAGGAAAATCAAGTACTTCTGACAGATTTATCTCGAGTTGCTGCAATGCTGTGTGCCCTGGACCTGGACACTTGAGGAAGCTGGAAATGTTTCATTTCATTGCATCTCTGACCAGCTGTCAGACACGATTTTATTCCTACCAAAATGGGAAGACTTTTATCTGCTACAGTAAAGTTCCCCTGAAGCCAGTCTGCTTTAATCAGAACCACAAAAGAGAGAAAGAGGTCCTAGAAAGATTTGGAGCTATGTATTCCAGCACACCAAATCCACAGAGGTATGATTTCAAGTCACACTCCCTCTTTGAAAGTGTGTACGCAGCTCTGAATCACCACCATGAGAAGTTTTATAAGTCTGGGGGTTTTGTGTGTATTTTTCTCTAAACTAAAAACATGCCAGAAATAGAGTATATTCTCTATATTCCCTATTTACCCTTCAGTTTAAAAAGTTAACTTATTTATCTCATAAAATAAATTGGCTTCTTAATTTGCTTTGTTCATTAAAAGAAATACTGGCAGAGTGTGCATTAAACTGAAGAAATCCTAAAGAATATTAGTTTTGTTTTGTTTATGCAGTACTGGGGATAGAATCCAGGGGCATTCTAACTCCTAGCTACAACCCCATTCCTATTTTTATTCTTTATTTTAAAACAAGGTCTCACTACATTGTGGAGGGCCTCCCTAAGTAGCTGAGGCTATCCATGAACCATGATCGTCCTGTCTCAGCCTCCCGAATGCTGGGATTACAAGCGTGTGCCACCACGCCCAGCAAGAATATTAGTTTTGATTAACAAAAACTGTGTGACAAAAATTTTAGAGTCAAAAATATAGATAGATTATTAAGCATTCCATTCAAGTATTTCAAATATTGGTTAATAAACAAACTATAAGGTAGTTAAAAACAACTTTAAAAAATAAAAATGTTTCCATGATTGACCAAAGTTTTCCATTTTAATATAAATTTTTAAAAAGAAGAAATTTAGCTGGGTGTTTTGGTGCACACTTAAAAGTCTAGTACTTAGGAGGCTGAGGGAATAGGACAGCCTTGGCAAGCAGTGAAACTCTAAATAAAAATAAAATTGGTTTGGGGTGTGGCTTGGAGATAGAATGTACTAGGGTTCAATCTCTATTACCACACACAAAAAGAGCATTTTCCAAGAGTTTGTAATATAGTAGCAAGTCTCAGAATAAAAATTTTGGATGCATCCTTATAAATTTAAAAGTATCAGATATAAATCATATAGCGAAAACTAGAGGTTATATGCCCTAGATGACCACATTTTATGACTAAAATAAGAATATATTGATAATGATAAACATATTGATAGTGTGAATACTTGTGTCAAAGATAAGTTAGATTTCAAATAATGTTTAAATAAGTAAGAAAAATCATTATATGTTGCTTTAAACATCGATTGATAACCAAATTAATTAATGCATCGATATCTATTATAAGAGTTTATTTTTTTATTTTTTTAATTGGTGCATTGTAGTCACAATCACATTGGAGTACAAGACTTGAGAGGATATACAAGCACACATCATCCTATTAGCCCTCATCCAGCCCCTATCCCATTCCCTTCCCCTCCCTCGATCCCATGCTTGTTTGGTGATTAACTTTGATACATTTGTTTATGTACTTCCTGTGTTATAAAGAGGCTCCATCCTCCCCTATTCCATACCCTCTGATTGGTCACCTTAGTTGCTTCACTATAGGGCCCTTTCTTTAGCTCGACCTTTTCCTGTTGCCCCTTTCCTCCTAGTTATTGATGATTAGAAGAAGCATCTGATTTATATTTTCTGCGATGTTTCTCTGTGCATGCCGTGTTGCAAGTACCGATCCCACTCTTGACGTCCCCAGTAGTGGCCTGGCTACCTGGTGGACTGATCCAGACCTTGCTGGCTCAAGCAGCGGCCTTGCCTCTCATTGGAGGCCCCGATTCTGTCTCGCTGGCCCCGACACCAGCCTAACCCCTCAGTTGGTTCCAATCCCGGCCTCGGAGGCCCCAGTAGCGGCCTTGCCTCATGGCAGGCTCCAATGCCGGCCATTTGCTCCGGCACAGGCCTAACCCCTCGGCAGGCTCCGATCCCGGCCTCGGAGGTCACAGCACCAGCCTAGCCCAACAGCAGGCTCCGATCCCGGCCTCGCTGGCCCCAGCACCAGCCTAACCCCTCGGCAGGCTCTGATCCTAGCCTTGGAGGCCTCAGTAGCAGCCTTGCCTCCTGTCAGGCTCCGATGCAGGCTGTTGGCCCCGGCATCGGCCTAAACCATCAGCAGGCACCGATCCCGGCCTCGGAGGCCCCAGCACCGGCCTTGCCTCACGATGAGCTCCGATCCCGGCCTTGCTGGCCCCGGCACCAGCCTAATCCCTCAGCAGTCTATGATCCCGGCCTTGGAGGCCCCAGCACTGGCCTTGCCTCACAGCAGGCTCTGATGACAGCCTCGCTGGCCCCAGCCCCGGTCTAACCCCTTGGCAGGCTCCAATCCGGCCTGCAGGCCTCAGTAGCGGCCTTGCCTCACGGCAGGCTCCAATGCCGGCCATTGGCCACGGCACCAGCCTAACCCCTCGGCAGGCTCCTATCCCGGTCTCGGAGGCCCCAGTACCGGCCTTACCTCATGGCAGGCTCCGATGCTGGCCGCTGGCCCCGGCATTGGCCCAAACCCTTGGCAGGCTCCGATCCCAGCCTCGGAGGCCTCAGTAGTGGCCTTGCCTCACGGGAGGCTCCGATGCCGGCCATTGGCCCTGGCACCAGCCTAACCCCTCGGCAGGCTCTTATCCCGGCCTCGGAGGCCCCAGCACAGGCCTTGCCTCACGGCAAGCTCCGATGCCGGCCATTGGCCCCGGAACTGGCATAACCCCTCGGCTGGCTCTTATCCTGGCCTCGGAGGCCCCAGCACCGGCTTTGCCTCATAACAGGCTCCGATGCCAGCCTCGCTGACCCCAGCACCAGCCTAACCCCTCGGCAGGCACCGATCCCGGCCTCGGAGGCTTCAGCACTGGCCTTGCCTCACGGCAGGCTCCAATCTCAGCTTTGCTGTGTCCGTCGCTGTCCTCACCCCTCGTCAGGCTCCAATCCAAGCGCCCTCTTCACCCAACCAATCGTCCAACTTTCTTGAGAGTGCGTGGGGGTAACATTCTGCCTCTGGGGTTATTATTTCAAAGTTCCAGGTGTAATGCATCAGATCTCTGCCTCCCCTGAGTACTGGCCACTGCCATTGCCACTGCCTCCACCATTTCAAATCCTTCCCAGGCTCTTTTTCCACTCTGAATGTTGTTCAGTGTTCCTAAGCATGTATGACGGTAGCATTCAATATTTGGTGTAATTTCTCCAAAAAAAATAAGGTTTGGTAGGATCCGATTTCTGCTTCTCCTGAATACAAGTCTCCACCGCCATCGTGGAGACCACTTTCAACACCGCCTTTCTCCTTGGTCTTTGCTAAACTCTCTCCTTACAGGTGATGTCCAAGATTCTTAACAATATATAGAAACAGCAGTCCTCCTTCATGGGGAATTTTTCCATAAGTTCCAGTGCATTTGGACAAGTTTTGTCTGCATCTCCAGTGTCCTGGCATCTGCCATGGCTTTCTTAACTCCTCTCTGATATTTTTTCTTTTTCTTTTTCTTTTCCTTTTTTTAAATTTTATTATTATTATTTTTTTTATAAGAGAAGACAGTATATGTGGTTTGAGGAGGTAGTGGGATCAGGCACTCAGTAGCACTGTGACTCAGTTGGTTTCCCCATGGGTCCAGCATGCTCCGCACTACTCCACCTGGGGCCCAGAGTCCTGCGACCCGGGCCCCAGCTGGCGTTCCCCTAGCGACCCCCGCCCTGGACCCAGGGTACTGGGCCCGGTTTCTCCAGGCGTCTGGCGTGCTACGTGCATTCCGGCCCGGGGCCCAGAGTCCCGTGACCCGGGCTCCAGCTGCTATTATAAGAGTTTAAATATTCAAGTTTGTAAACAAAATAAAACTTTTTTTTACAGTACTGGGATGAAACCCAGGGGCCATTCTATCTCTGAGGTATATAGCCAACACTTGTTTTTATTCTTTATTTTGAAACAGGGCCTCACTAAGTTGCAAAGGACCTCACTCAGTAGTTGAGGCTGGTCATGAACCTGAAATCCTCCTGTATCAGCCTCCCAAGTATTGAGATTGCAAGCATGTGCCACCACACCTGCTAAGAGAAAACCTTTGGAATAATATTTTCTATCAGGGAATATCTTGTATATTATATGATTTTATACATATATTTCATAAAAAAGATATACTGTATGTGCATACTTATATATAAGTAAAACTAAATTAAAATATTTAGATTTATATGTAAAATATTATATATATGAGATTCTTATGAAACATAACATCATAGAGTCAAAATAGTGGCAACTATCATTGGGATTCTTTCCTTGTTTGTAACTCTCCCTTTTGAAAATAACATCAGATAAAGAGCAACTGTAAAGTAATATAGAGCTCCAGTCTGCTCTTCACTCAGCTTTCCCTAATATTGACATCTAACATTTCCAACCAAAATTAGAAAAATCAAGAAATTAATATCAATGTATGAACTAGTCTGAAGGTCTTTGTTAAAATCATCATTTTTTATGTGATCCCTCTGGAGCAGGACCCACTCTGGGATCTCACATTGCATTTATTGTCATGCTACCTTAGTCTCCTTCTTGGTCTTTTATGACCTTGGAACATAACAATTAGTATTTAATTCTGTAGAATGACCTTCAATTGTGTGCATCCGCTGTCTTCTCATGATCATGCAGTCTGAACAGGAGTCACATTGATATAATATGTCCTTCTCAGTGCATGGTTTTAGGACATACATTTATATATTTTATTACTGTCTTAGTCCTATTTTGTGTTACGATAGCAGAATACCTGATGCTGGGTAACATTGAAAGAAATGAGGTTTATTTGGCTGGTTATTGTAGTGGTTGGAAAATCTACAGAGCATGATCTTGGCATATGGTGACCAGCATGTGTAGAAGAGAGAGATCATTTAGTCCTGGAGAAAGAAAGAGACCTGGGGACAGGGGCTCCATTTTTTATTGTAACCCAGTCCCTTGAGAGCTGGTCCAATCTTGTGAGATTTATCATACTAGGATAAAACAGTGTTAGTCCTGTCTTAATGAGAATAATGATCTGATCACCTTCTACCAAACCCTACCTCTCAAAGGTCGTCACCTTTCAGAACTATCACAGCAAGCACCAAGCTTCTAGCTTCTAGAATTTTGGGGGAAAAAGCTATGTACAGACCACAGCACTGATGGTAATAACCTTGATCACTTGGTTAAGGTGGTGTCTGTCATGATTCTCCATTGAGAAGTACTAATTATCTTGTAATTAATCAGTGTGTTGTGAGGAGATCATTTGAGACTATGCAGATTTCCTATTTTTCATTGCCCAAATAATTTTTAACACTCATGGCTGCAATAGTTAGTACTATTTTGCTTGTCAATAGTGCTTTTTTTATCAGTTCTATCCAATCATATTGTGTTTTTTTCTCTTTAAGGACTCTGCTAATATAATTTTTTTCCTTTGCCTTTTTTCTGTTTTTGCAGCTTTTCTGTTGACCAAATTGGTCATTTTGTAGCTTTCTGTTTCATTTGCTTTCTTTTAGTTGATTTCATGATTCTCTTCACAACTCTTTATAGAATATTCGTTCAATCTACTCTCCTTTGGGAATCTTGTAATTTATTTTCCATTCCAGAGATAACTTTTTTTTTATCTAGTTCCACTTTTTCTCTTTTATTATTCATTTTGATGTACAGTTTTTGATTTTTCATTCAAGGTTGTTTTTAATATAATCAAATGATTGAATATTTAATTCTGCTTCGAGGAATAATTTCATTTTCTTGTGTTTCCTAGTTTTTTGTTTTTTTATGGAGGATTTTCTGCTGTTGAAGTTTCTGGAATTTTGTTTATTAAAACTTTACAATATCTTTGTATGCATTTACAAATTCTCCCCTTTGAATTTTAGTGTACTTGGAGTATTTTATAAATTTTAGTTTAGAAGCACTTATTCATTTCATGAAAATAGTTTATCGAATTATGTTTATTTCTGACAATAGGATTCAAATTATTTGATTCTGATTTTCAGACCCTAAATTTTGCATACATATACCCAATTTTTCTTCTTATTTTTTTTTCTCCTTTCATCATGAGAGAAAAGTCAATTGCGCCTTCCTTCTACCCTCTTTTCCTCTTTTAGGAGATGTGCGTGTCAAAATTGAATTGCCACATTAAAGCATGCATTCTTATAAGTACCAGGACTAACTAACTGTGCAACTAGATTAATTTATTTGTTCATTCATTCATTCATTTAGTGGCATTGAGGATGGAACTTGGGGGCATTCTACCTCCGAGCTACATCTTCAGCCTTATTTTAGTTTTATTTTTGATACAGGATCATATTAGGTCAATAAGAGTATCATTACTCGCTGAGGCTTTTGTTGAACCTGTGGTCTGATTCTCCTGTCTCAGTCTTTCAAGTACCTGGCTTGTATGTTATTATCACATGAACTACATATGATGTAAGACTATAATGCACCAATAACAGCATAAAAGTAAATAAATATAGCAGGCATTCTTTTAAGTCTCTACTTGTATTCTATATTCTGATTTATCTGTACTTTTCTTTTTACTATTTTCATGATAATGGTGGTGGCTTGGTATTAAGCTTAGACCTCATTAATGAACTATGCCTTCTCTCTTACCCACAATTACTTCCCATTTGCCTTTGCTACAAAGTTTTGTAGCTGTGAGGAGTAGGTGGGAACTCAAGAGGTCACGAATGGGATCTGTTGATTTTCATCTTTTAGCTTAAGTAATTTTAACAATTGAACTTTTGTCATTATTTTATTAATTTTTGTGGCATTAGGGATGGAATCCAGGGGCTTTCTACCTCCAGGCTATACTCCCAGACATATTTTATATTTTATTTGCAAACAGGCTCTCACTAAGTTGCTGAGGCTGGCTTTGAACCTGTGGGATCCTCCTGTCTCAGCCTCCCAAGTACTGAGATTATAAGTGTGTTCCACCATACCCGGCAGCTTTTTTGTCTTTAAATCAGGAAGAAAAATAATATATATTCTTCTTGTTGCTCTGCATTATTTGGGGAGAAAGTGTGAGGTAGGTAGGTAATTGCCTATGTGTTCAGGTACCAGGACAGATTTTTAAAGTACTGTAAATTTTTCCATTCACTTCTTTCTAATATCTTGTCTCTTTCTTCTTCCAGACTTCTACCCTTAAGCTATGTTGTGTGATTAATATAAAAGATTTAAAATTTATGATAGAAATATTTATGCTTGAATTGTTCTTTTCAAAATAAACAAAAACAATTGTGCTATGCTAAAGAATATAGCAGTAGGTTTTCTAAGCCACGGGGCTTACTACTTTAGAATCAAAATAAAATAGAATCAGTTTAAATTATGATTTAACTTCTTTTTTTAATGAAGAAGGAATGTCATGGAACTAATTCTTTTTTGGGGGGTGAGATGGGAGTACTGCAAGCTAAACCACGGGCATTCTACTTCTGAGCCTCAGCTCTATTTTATTTTTTATTTTGAGGAAGGGTTTCACTATGTTGTTGAGGCTAGCTTCGAACCTGTGCTACTGATGTCTAAGTGCTGATGAGAAGTAGAATGTCAACAGACAGATGGGGGCAGTGGCCACTGTAAGAGGATCAACCTTTCTGAGAGTCAAAATAAATAAATAAATAAAGTTCCTGACTGTTAACAAGATCTAACCTCCTGGGAGTCAACCTGATGTTTTCAAGACCACAGTTATTCCTGAAGACAAATGGACATTATCTAAATCCCAGGAAACAACCTCAGCCACAAAGCATGAGTAAATTATTCGAACTGGGCATGACCTCTCAAAAAAGAGGTACTGACCATTCAAAAGAAAAACCGACACTAATTGGATGTTGCTGGGATCCCAGACAGAGAAAGGGAAACTCAAACCCCTAGGGCAGCCATCCTCTGATGATCCCCTTAGGTCATCCACTTGGGAACCCTCCCTTAGGAGCTTCTCTCTCTCTTTCTCTCTCTCTCTAACAGATCACATGGCCTTTAAGAGAAGATGGCCTACAATTGACAGTGCTTGGCGGAGGCTGCTTCTTGGCAATGACCAGAAGGCAGCTACTGGGCACCAGTGTCCCCACTGCCCATAAGGAAGATCTGCCTCTATTACTCTGCTGCTCTCTTTACAATAAACTCCTCGCTTGCCTTTCTGGTGTCCATGGAATTCCTCAAATTCCATCAGACAGGAGCCAGCCCAGGAACCCAATAAGAAAACCATCAGTTTCATTGGAACTAGCGACATGTGCCACCATGTCTGACTCCTGGTACTAATTCTTGTATCTGTATATGTATGTATTTGGGGTCAGGGGAGCTGTGTACTATGTATCAAAGAACACAAAATAAGCAAATACTTTGCATTTTCTACATTTTCATTTGTTTACATCCTTTGCCTTATGTTGTGAAAACTTCCAGCTATTTAATAAAATTATTTCCTCCTCTCTCTGTAATATGCATTGCATCTCTTTTATTTATAGATCTCCTTTAAACTTTTCACAAACTCTCTAGTTAAAAACAAAGGGAAATATTCATGCATTTTACAAGCGATGAAGGTTGAATGCTCAGTCTTCCTTCATTACTTCCCGTCACCCTCGGGAATGGTGTCTATTCTGTGGCTCATTGTCCTTTAACTTTTCTCTTTCATGTTTATCTGACACATCAATTGTCAAGATCATGCTGTGGTGGGTAGGGAGGACTCCTAAGCTGCTGCAGTCAATAGGGTGACATTGACAGGGAAGTAGACACAAAGAAGGCCTAAGCTGCGGCCTCAGCAGACACCTGCTCGGAGTCCCAGAGTGAGAAGCCCAGAAGGCATGCCACACAGTCTCTTTGGAAAATCGTTTGAAATGATCTTTTAAAGCTAAGCAAACATGTACCCTGAAATCCAGCATTTACTCTTCAAGGTATGTATGTGTATATGCAAGACCTATTTGTTGCCAATGCAAGAGTTATGTTTTGCCAAGAGCTGTGTACAAGAACCTTCACAGCACTCTTTCATAATAGCTCCAAGTTTGCAACAACTAGCTTGACCATGAAATGGATAAATCATGGATGCCCACTCAGGGAATATCTTACAGCACTGAGAAGGAATGAAGTACAGCCATACACTGTGACAAGTCTCCATCTCACAGGCATAAGTTTGAGCAAAAGAAACCCCATACAAATGAACATGTACTATATGAGGTTCCCTGTATATACAGATCAAAAAGCTGACAGTTCTAAACCAAAACTTGTCAGGATTCATGTCTAGCATTAAAATGATAAAGAAAAGTGAGGAAGTATTATAAATGTCAGGAAAACAAAAAATAAGTAATTAAATAATTAAATAAATAATTAAATAATGTCAGGATAAAGGAAAAAAAAATAGACTGACAAGACAGCAGGATGGAGCTCATAGTCAGGAATCCCTGAAGGGTTCCTGATACCACATCCAGTCTAGCTATGAGATTCTTGTATTATTTCCAATTTATCAGGCAGTTATTTTCAGACATGGGTGTTAAATAAGTTTCAACCTACCTGCCAACTTCAGTCACCTGGTTGTGAATCCCAGCACTTGCATGAGTTAAGTAACTATATATCCCATATTGCCTTGAATATCACCATTTCAGACTTTTTCTAATTTGAGCATAAATATTAATAGTGCTCATTTTGACTCACAGATTTCCAATTTCAACAATCAATTATATTGTCACCTTACCTAGGAGAAAGGTCCCAAGTCTTCTTGAAGTACCAGAACAAAATTTGTATGGATTGTCGCGTCCCTAAGGCTCCGTCCTGCAGAGCCCCGGGAAAGAACATACAAACGCCGAGTCTGTTGATGATGCTTCCTCTTCAATGCGTACAGCAGGCAAATATATATCAGTCTCATAACCCCTCCCTCATCATTCCACCAACCCCAAGCTTCCCACAGCTAGGGCATGCACATTTCTAACCCTCTCATAGGCAGGCTGGTGGTAGCATGAGGCGCTGCATCACTGATCATCCGTAGGGTGCCTGATAGGGCTCACTGTGCAGGCTCAGGGCACCGCCAGCCCCGTGAGCCTCGTGACTTGGCAACATGCCTAGGCGCCATCTTGAGCCACCACCCCATCCCGGTCTAGCCGAGTGGGCCCCGACATCGGCCCCGACATGGATTAGAAATGTTTCCCTAGGGTTATGAGTAGTTTAAAAATGTGTGAGTGATGGCTGTGTAGCCCCGTCCATCATGACCATGTTGGTGTATAAGGTGGATGTAAATAGTTTTTCAACTAGAACATGAAGAAAAGTCAACAAATACAGTGTGCAACCTGACATCTTCTATATTGTCAGAAGCAATACAAATGAGAGTGGTGATGATAGGTTTATTATTATCTTAGAGTAAGTGACTCATAAAAATTTATGACTCATAAAAATGAGTCACTGTTCAGGCCAGGTGCTGTGGCTCCTGTCTGTAATTCCAGGATTTAAAAGCTTGGAACTAAAGAATCACAGGTTTGAGGCCAGCCTCAGCAACTTAGACTCTTAGCAACTTAGAAAAACCCTCTTTCAAAATAAAAAATATAAAAAGTTGAAGGTTTAGTTCAAAACTAGAAAGTACCTGGGTTCAATTCCCTGTACTAAAGTATTGATGATGATGATGATGATGATGATAGTGTTGGTTATCTATAAAATATCCCCTAAATAGCTCATTTATTAATATTCAGGGTCTATATACAGTGGAATCTTGAGAGTTGTAATTTCATTGTAATGGAATTATCTGGGTGGTGACCCAGGACAGTAGAGTATGACTGGAGGTGGATCCCTGGTGGTGTGGCCTTGGGGATTATGTAAGTGGTTCCTCTTCCCCCTTCTCTCTCTCTCTTGCTTCTGGTCTTCATATTATAAGCACAATCCATGTGCTCTCTCTCTTCTTCTGTTCCTATCACCATACCCTGAGATCTGACATCCTCGGCCTCACATGGACTGAACTGAAACTGTAATAAAATAAATAATCTTTATTCTAAGTTACATTATAAGGTTATGGCTGCGGGAATACTAGACAGAAATAATAATAATAATAATAATAATAATAATAATAATAATAATAATGATAAATAGAGCAGGTATAGTGCTAAATGCCTATCATACCAGTACTTGAAAAGCTAAGACTGGATGATTGCAGGTTCAAGATCAGCCTCAGCAACTTACTGAAACCCTCAACAACATAATGAGACCCTGTTTCAAAAAAAAATTAAATAGAGCTGGAGATTAGTTTGATATCTATTTCCTTTTGTTTATTGTAAGAAGCATTTTTTAATTTTTATCATTTTTGAAATTGGGATACATATGACAGTTGATGTATTTTAATTACCAGCATACTTTTTGTTACTCTTACATGAAATAATTATGTACCATACATTCCTCGAAGTACTTTATTAATAGCCAACATTATCTCTTTAGAAGTTCTGTCCTTGAGCTACTAGACATGAGATGTCAAGGACCACTGACTTGTCTCTGGAGTAGCCTTCAGAAACAAGGTGGACATAAATTTACCATCAAGAGGTTTCCTGCAGGACTTTTACTGAGATCATACCTTGCTTTGACTTCCTTCCTATAGTGGGCAAAATGACTCTGTTCCCAAAGACTTCTATATGCTAATCCCCAGAGCCTGTGAACAAGGAGCTCAAAAGGAAGAGGGAAAGTCAGGTGACAGGCAGGAGGTGGAGTGTTAAACTGTTAGCCAGTGACTTTAGATGAGACAATTTTTCTGGATTACCCAGGTAGGGCCACTATCCTTACAAACATTCTTAAAAGTGGAAGAAGGAGATTGAAAAGGAAGCAGAATAATCAAAAGCGAGAAGGTTTCACTCCTCATTTCTGGCTTTGAATTAGGAGGAAGAGATCACAAGCCAAGAAAGGCAAGCAACCTAGAAGCTAGGAAATTAGAAACTCTTCTCCAGAATATCACAAAGGAACACAGTCCTGACACCAGGGACAAGACCTATATGTGGCTTCTGATCTAGAGAACTATACATAACAGATTAGGGCTGGTTTGAAGCCCCTGAGCTTGTGATATTTTGTGAGAGCCATAGTGAACTAACACTCTCTATTCCTGAGCTGTTTAAAATTATTTTAAGTGAAATGGTGATTGCACATTGCACTTGAAATTTAACATTGCAGCTATGCATGGTTACACACACCTGTAAGCCCAGTACTTGGGAGGCCAAGACAGGAGGACAGCAGGTTCAAGGCTAGCCTTAGCAACTTGGTGAGACCCTATTTCAATATGAAAAGAAAAATAGGCTGGGGATGTAGCTCATAGGTAGAATGCCCCTGAGTTCAATCCCTAGTACCAAGAAAGAAAGGAAGGAAGGAAAGAAGGAGATCTAATATTGAAAATTTGGCTTACAAGATTGTGTGTGACCAGCTCTGGGCTACATCTATCTACTTCCCTCTTTCTGTTCCTGCCCTAGCCTCCTCCACTGCTTTTCTATGATGCTCTTGGGAACAAACTTCCTTTTTCTTTCTTCTTTCCAGTATACTCAATGTCCTATTTTCTTCTTGCCATATTCTCTTTCAAATTATGCTTTAAAGTTATTTTTCTATTAAGAAATACTCATAATTTCCAGAGTCCCAAGCATTTTATTAGAACTTGGCAAGATTTGTGGCAAATAATTATGTGGCATTTAATATGGTATGTCTATCTCCATGAAATAGAGATGGTCAATTCCATGAAAACAAAGACATTGATTTGTACTTATCTTTAGGAACCAAGGCATTGTATGCCAACTTTCCCAAAATATTTGTTGATTAGATGACAAATTCTGTGAGGCAGACACAGATGAGAGAAGCCAGAGAATCAAAGAATACAATAACTTCCCATGATCACATAGTTGGTAAGGGGTCATTAAGGTACTGCTGGTGTCAAAGTTTGAACATTTAACATAAAATGCTCTTGATATAAATGTAGAAGTCTTCTAAATATGTGGGAGACATTGAATATTTAAGCAGAGAATGTAAAAACAAAAAGAGAGTTGGGAGCCTGTGTAGAAATACCAAAAACAGAAATATAAGAATGAAGTGGACATTACTTTTAAACATTTGGTGACAAGAAATGTGTGTGTGTGTGTGTGTGTGTGTGTGTGTGTGTGAGAGAGAGAGAGAGAGAGAGAGAGAGAGAGAGAGAGAGAGAGAAGGTATGTGTGTATGTTTTCACATGGTCAATTTTATTTTTTTAATTTCATCTTACCCCCAGTAGGTATTATCCTGGGGGAATGGCACATTGCACTCATCAGAAATGCCAGAGTTTTAATCAAAGGAAAGCCAGTGTTGAGTAAACTACTAATGGTTTCTCTGGTTTCGAGATGTTTTTCAACATAAACAAAAACATCACTGATGTGTTGACCTGACTTTGCAGGCCCTGTGCCCTACTGTGATTCTTATTAAATGCTATTGGGAAAGTTAATTTCCCTAAATAATTCAAGTTCAACTCCAGTTTCTGGAAACAAAGTTATCCTACCTAACCAGTAATAAATTGCATGCATGTTAAATAGCACTTTAATTTCATTTCATTAATGTTCATTAAACAACCAAAAAAGGAAGGAAGTTGATTATGTCAAGCTCACAATTTTTAATTAAAATGGAAAAGAGGCAGGAGCTTCTAATTTGCAAACACAGAGCTTCAGACAGCAAACAGATAAAGTTTACTGTGTGCACCGCAGGAAGAAAAAAAAATTAGCAGTTAATTAAAACTTTAGTAGTTTAAAATGTCTCTACTTGAGACATAAATTGCTACTTTGCATCTTTCTGTAAACTTTCAAACTCTATGGAAAGTGCCATATACAGGATCGTAAATATTGATGATGCATTTAGTTATTACGTCTTGAATCACTCACATACTTTATAAAAGCAGCACAAAGTGGAATCCACGTTGCCAAGGAATCACTAAATGCGGTTCTCCTTCTGGCTTGAGAGTCATGGCACAGTTCGGAAAATATAACTAAGCCTTTCTATGCCTCATTTTCCTCCATTAGTAAGCAGAAAGTAACACTTGCTTTAGAATAAGTTGCTCTGTAGTTTGGGTGTGTGGTCTTCCCTTATTTGCACTTGCTGGTCATTTCCCTTGTTTGGGTTGTCTGCCAAGAGGTGTTTACATTTGCATTAGAATTGAGTTGTCACTCAGGTGGATTCCAAGCTGGCCTGAGCCATGGAGAATTTGACTCAGAACTGAGGTGGCAACATGTCCACTCAAGGGTTGTCTGAAAACCATACTTCTTTTAGTAGTGTGTGAAGAGACAAGAAATAGGAAAATGTATACACCTGTTTCCTCCAGCCAAGGAAAGGGAGAAACTTTAGGGTTCCCTGCAAAGTACCACTTTTCAGAGTGCAATGGTGAAATTAACTTTAAGGTACAGAGGTGTTTAGGGGGAAAAAGGTAGACAATTTGAATTATGTGAAGAATTTATTATTTTTAAACACCTGCTGACAAGACATGTGCATGTGTGTGTGTGTGTGTGTGTGTGTGTGTGTGTGTCTTTTCACAAGGTTGATTTTATTTATTTTAATTTCATCTTTACCTTAGAAGAATAGGATTGAATTATTTATGCCGACTCTTAACATTCACCTTAACCATGGCCTTCTGTTCCTTGTAATATTTTTCCTTTTCCTCTTCTTTCCTACTGCTCTTCCTTTCCTTCTGAAGACACTCATATTAATGTTAATACATATCTTACCAATCTCACAGCTAGGTATTTAGATATCTGTGTATTTATTAAAAATATGCAATGTTGTTTCACATGTGCTTTTTAATTTGCATTAGCAGTACTGTAAAGCTTATTCTTGTTTCCTTTTTTAATTTAACAACATGTTTGGGAGATGCAGCCTAATTAGGATATATAAACCTGGCTCTTCGCTTCCGACTCTGACTCATATCTTACCTTCTGTAAACGCCACACACTTTCTATTTAATCATTCCCAAGAGAATGAATACACAGATTGCTTCCAACTATTCACTTGGATCGTCAAAACCTGTGGTTATAAAAAGAAATCCTATGTATCTCTTAATAAACTTATGAAGAATTTTCCTGGATATAAACTTTGGAATAAGATTTTTTGGTCTCCATCAAATGATATAAAGATATGTGCTAGACACTTGTAGTCTCTGCTCCATAATGAATGAATAATTTATTCACACTCCAGCAATGAACAAGGGTTGACAACATCACTATGAGTATGTAAATATTTGAAAAGTTGTTAATCTTGCCAGTATTTAGAATTAAGGAAATTATTTGTATTGAAAATTGACTAATCATCTAAATTATCTATATGAAGTCACGTAGACTAATATCGTATTTCTTAATATTTTACGATATTTGTTTTCATCTCCTCCACGCAGTCCATTATTAGCTAAAGCTTTATTTTCACCTGAAGTTATATTTTCCAATATTAAAACATGATTGATTTTCTGGAATAAACCTACTGATTCATATGTTATTTTAACATTCTCTTAATAGTATCTTCTGTTAGATTGACTTTGAATTGTTCTATCTGTATTTAGGAGTGAAATTTACTTATAATTTCTATTCCATATTACTCTTAAGTAGTCCAAGTATCACTATCACAATTAACTTCATTTAAATAATTAAATTATCAAAAATTTATATGGCTCTTTATGAAATTATGAAGGATTTCACAATTGTGTTTCTTGAAAATTGTTAATAATATTCTTTTATTTAAAATATGTATTACATGTTTTCATTTAAAGAAGAAAGTGCAAGTTGAAAAGAAAGTAAATGTAACCAAAAAGTATCTCCAACATCTGTTGACTATAAAGTTATGTCTGAAATGTGTTTTTCAAATCTCCTACATGTTTTCTTATTTTTGTTTCCTTAAAATTTTATTTTCAAAAAAGTGTATTTTAAATTATTATTTCTCATGTAGTTCCATCAACTATTAATAATAAATTTTAAAATGATACTATTCAATGCATATATTTTAATCATTTTTATCTTTCTGATAATTTTATCTCCATTTATCTACTCAAATTTAGTTTGATGTTAAGATTCCTAACCTTTATTTCTTTAAATTAAATATTTTTTAAATAAAGCAAAAATGTTCTAATACATCTTTCGTATAAAAATATTAGAGGATTTTTGTTCAGTTTATTATTTGATTAATGAACTTAGCCTATGTACATATATTCCAATTTCTGATGTATTTGAACTTATTTCTGAATCTTATTTTGTGTTCGCTGCTTTCTATAATTTTCTTTGTATCTTTCTGCTGCTGCCCATTTCCTATCTTTTAAAAATAGATTCAGTCTTTTGTTGCATATTTAAATATTACTTTTTTATCCTTCATATGGTTCTTCTTTCCTACTGCTAATAGTAAAAATATTCCCAATTTTCTTTCCTAAACTAAAAAATATTTCTGCCTTCAATTTGTATGTACTCACAAACAAGAACCTAACATAATTTACTCTTGAGTTCCCTTATCCCTAATGTCTTTCCCCCACAACATCCCATAGGTAGAATTTTGGATTAAATAATGCTTCCCAATTGGTCTCAGCTTTACTAATTACTAAGTCTGTAACTTCGATGAAAACCATGGAATGCTCCCAAGCTGTTTTACAAATGTCCTCATTTGTAAAACATGATTTTCTTTTCTGTACATGATATTTTACTAACACATCTACATCAGAAGACTCTTTTGGTGAATCTTGTAACATTAAAGAAGAGAAAGTAATTTGTATATGGTGATGCAAAATAGACCTGTAAGGCTTAATGCTCAAATCCGAATGATAGCTTTTAATATGAAATATGGCTGATTAGCTTCTAAAAGAAGAGAGAAGATGCTTGCTGTGGTGGTGCATGCTTGTATTGCCAGCATTTGGGAGGACAAGACAGGAGGATCTCTGTTCGCGGATAGCCTCAGCTGTTTGGAACTAGTGAGACTCTGTTTCAAAATAAAAATAGAAAATAGGGCTGGGGGTGTAGCTCGGAGATAGAATGCCCCTGTGTTCCATCCCCAGTACTGCAAAAAAAAAAAAAAAAAATTAAAAAGAAGAGAGGATACAATTGATAAAGTCCTATTTTATAATTTTACTTAAGAGCTTTATGTTAAGAGCTTTCCTCAGAAAGGTATTGTGTGACCTATTGTAGTTGTGAAAAGTACTAAGCACTTTGAGTTTTAAGGCAGCACCAATAAAAACTTCACTAAATTCATTTTTGTGTGTGTGGTACTAGGGATTAAACCCAGGGGTGCCCTACCGTCAAGCTACATCTCCAGCCCTATTTTTTATTATTTATTTTGAAACAGGGGCTCTATAAATTACAGAGGGTTTCACTACATAACTGAGGTTGGCTGCAAACCATTATCCTCCTGTTTCAGGATTCCAAATGCTGGGATCTAATCTGTATAATAATTTTTCATTTTTTTGATACCACATAATTCCAAGCATATTTCTCTTGACCTTTGAAAAGCTGGGGACACAGGAAGAAATTTATATGTGCATGATTCTATTCTCTCTCCACTCCCGGAGCTGCCCAGCCCCAGGTCTAGATAGCACATAAATACACAGCCGTCTACACCTCCAGGCCCCACCCCAACTCTCACTAGGGCCAGCAGCTCCCTAAAGGGGCAGAGTTCCCACACCAATATGAACCTCAGAAAGTGCTTCTCACAGGTCCCGAAACAGACGTGAAAGAGGGTGAGCAGAGGAATTTCTGGGTTTTGATTCCTAGGACATGATAAAGAAATATGAATGCATTCACCTTTTGTGGAATTATCCCATTATTCCTGTCCCAGTGAAGGGATGGTCACAGTTGGAGAAGGGCAGGAGCAGCCCCTGTGAAGCATGGCATCCAGGGCAGTGGCCCCGTGCCTTGATCTAACCTATGTCAGCTTTGTCCAGCATCAGATGACTAACTCCTAGAAGCAAGCATCTTCTCAAAAAGCGTGAAGCGTTTTTTGTTGACTTTGGGTTAAATGAGTATACAGCTTCCTATGAGTAGTATAGCCAAATTGCCTTGGGCTTTTTGTTGAATCCTTTCTTTTTTAATTTTACATGTCATGTCTGGAAATTTTGATTCATTAATTCTATAGTAGAGCTGGGGATATAGACCTCTAAAGTCTCATAGGTCTTGCTTTTTAATGTGAGGAGAATTTAGCTAATTAGATTTTGCTAAAAGAGATGCTAAAGTCTCTGCTTTTAAAATATCTATTGACTGCTTACAGGCTAATTCGCATGTCAACAAATTTAAAAATGATTAGAGGTAATGAAAAATTTTGTACATTTTGCAAAACTTAGCACCTATCAGAAAAATGACATTAAAAGTTGTATATTGTGAGAGAATTTCTAGTGTTGGATAGGTTCTTAAAAGCTGCTGGGTTACACTGGTAATAAGATACAGTTAAAGGAAAAAAAAAAAAATCAAACCATGGGCCAGAAATGTAAAATACCTGGATTGTAGTACCAAGACTAGCACTGGGCAGCTCAGTTCATTTTCTCAACCAGGTTCCTTCAGTGAAATGGTAGGTTTCAACTGCATAATTATTCTGCCTTTCTTCTATCCTAAATTTTCACTAATATCTATGTTGATAGCATTAAGAATGAATAAGCAAGAGAAGTCTACAATTTTGTATAAAATCTAAAATTGAGTGACCTCTCTTAAGCTATCCTACAAACTACCAGAGCCTTGGCATAGGTTTAAGAGAAGAAAAAGAAAATCCTGCTTTAGTTTGGAATAAGTTAACTAATGGAGTTGAAAAGAAGGGTTATAGCTTGGTTGTTATCAAGAAATGAGTCTCAGACGTGGGATTCTGCCAGGGAGAAGTCAAATTATATTTTAATTGGCCTGTCAACCAATTCAATTACATATGTTTAAAGTCAATAGACACCAAGAGGCACAGACAGATGTAAGAGTTTTAGCATGTTCTCCATCTCCAGGGTCTTCCAGTTAGAATTGTGCTAGAAATTTGAATTGAACTTTGGATTTTTACTACAAACAGTTGAGGGAATGGCTTGAAGGTAAAATAAGGTGACAAACAGTGGAAGACATAACAGTAAAAGGAAGACAGACAACTTCACAGACAACTTATATATATAGAGAGAGACACAGACAATATATATATATATATATATATATATATATATATATATATATATATATTCCCACTAAATAAAATATATCATAAAAATATGTAGGTCATAAAGCTCAAAACATACAATCAAAGTAATCTAGTCACATGAAAGATTTTGACAAATAAAATTATGGAATAGGCATGTATTTTAAAAATAAATGTGCTGGGTGTGGTGGCACATGCTTGTAATCCCAGCATTCCGGAGGCTGAGGCCAGAGGATCACAGTTTGTGGACAGCTTCAGCTACTTAGCGAGGCCCTTTGCAACTTAGTGAGACCCTATTTCAAAATAAAGAATAAGTATAGGGCTGTGGGTGTAGCTCAGAGATAGAATACCCCTGGGTTCCATCCTGAGACACGCCAGAAATAAATAATAAATAAATAAATAAATAAATAAATAAATAAAATATGATGTAAGGAATAGGAGAAAATACTTATTAAGCTTTTACTATTTTATAATCTTTATACTAGACATGTTTTATATTATCTCATTTTATCCCAACAACCCATATCTATTTATAAATCACAAGGATGAGAGGTACCAAGAGCCACAGAGCTGTTCCTTTGAATGATTCTAAAGCAGAGGTGTGAACCTGGGCTTCTTGGCTGTTGATGGCCAGACTCTTTCTGTCGGGCTACACTGCATTCTGAAAAGCATGTTGGTTGTTTTTGCTTATGTCCATGTGGAGTTTTCTTCTCTTTTTCCCAACTATCTTTTCTTCCCCAAAGAAGGAAGTAGCATGGAGAGGGCAAGGGCAGATACTGTCTACTTCAGTTAACATCCTACATTTTGATCTTTACCCTTTAATTCACCATGATCTTCATCATCACAGACAAGCAATTGGCCTATGTTTCTGCTTCTTGTCATGCCAAGCAGAAAACTTTTATGACAATTAGGACATTGAGCCACTGAACTCTTATCTCCTGTGAATTGTACATTAATTAGTACCAGGCTGGATAAAGATTGTCAAAATACCCACAAGAATTACACATATATCCAGGCTAATCAACACCTTATTTTACTTTCAGTCTATTGAACAATGAGGTTAACCACACTCTATCAAAACTTACTAGAATGAGAAATGTACTAATTTAATGTGGCTATTGAACCTACCATCTTGTACTCCAAAGAAAGCCATTTTTACCTCTTCATTCTTTTCAAAAACGTTTATGCTTCAATGAAGCTAGCAACATGGATACTCCCTCTGTCCCTTTTACATCAGACATAATTCACAGGACTGTCTTTTAGTGGTTTAGGTACTTTAGTGAAGAACTTCTCTGTTCTTATAGCTATTAGGATATAAAAGGATATCAGGGCCATTAGGTAGGTAAATATTTTCTGAAATTATGAAAACAGTGAGAAATACACTTTTGTAAAACATTGTTTTTTAACAGACATGCAGAGTGTGCTGTGCTGGGGGCCATAATGTGCTCAGAACAGCAGATCCTGCTCTGCGTAGTGAGGCTGTGGCCCTCCGCTCTTGAAGGGGAGATAAAATTCATTGCTGCTGAGTGCTTGATCTTGCAACCTCTTCAAAACATGCATAGTGTCTTCTCTTATTAAAAATAAAATATTGGAGAGGGGCCAAGATGGAAACAGCAGCAGCCAGGATTCAGGAGATGCAGACAAATCCTATCCAATTCACCTGGAATTTTTGGAAAAAAAATCCCCGCGGAGGGGGACTGTTCCTGCTGCACATGCTTAAGAATTCTGTATATCATATCATGTAACAAAGGAGCTCAGCGGAGAACAAGGAGGAAGGTTGTGTGTGACATCAGCGGCGGCGGTGGCGGCAGCAGGGGTGGTGGAGGCTACTATCTTGGAGAGGCAGAGATCTGATCCAACCCACCCTGATCTTCTGAAGAAATTGCCCTAAAGGTACAATGCTACCGCTGCACATGCTCAGGAATTCTGGATAACATGCAGTGTGGGAAAAGTGTTTGGAAGAGAATTGAGATGGTGGAGGCAGTGGCAATGGCAGCAGCCAGTATTCAGAAAAGGCAGAGATCTGATTCAGTTTACCATGATCTTTTGAAGAAATTGCCCCAAAGGTAGAATGCTACCACCGCGCACACTCTGGAATTTGGGGCAACATGCTATGTGAATAAGGTGCTCAGAAGATAACTGAGATGGCTGTGGCAGTGGCAGCGGTGGTCAGTATTTGGTAGAGGCAGAGATTCAATCTAATCCACTTCATAATTTTAAGGAAATATCCTCAAAGGTATGCTGCTACTACCATACATACTTGGGAATTCTGGAAAACAAACTGTGTGGGAAAGGTGTTCAGGAGAGAACCGAGATGGCAATGGCAGCAGTGGCAGTGGTGGTGACCAGAATTTGGAGGGGCAGACAGATCTAGTCCAGACCAGTCCACCTTGAACTTTTGAGGAAATCTCTCCAAAAGTAGACTGCTCCTGCCATACATGCTCGGGAATTCTGGACAACATGCTAAGTGGTAAAAGGGTTTGGGGGGTTTCAGAAGGAGGCCCGCATAGCTGGAATGGGCCACCACGCTGCGTGTTTTGGGAGTCATCAGCCCTCATGGCCACCGCCCTCCTCTGCGCAGAGCGGGAGGCCAGGGTACACGTGGAGCCGCAGAGCCTGCTCTCCAAAGTGAAGCTGTGGACCTCTGCCTTTGGAGGGAAGACAAAATTCATTGCCACTAAGTATTTGGGGTCCCAGCTTTTGCAAAAGACATGTACTGCTTTCTCATATTAAAAAAAAAAAAATAGAAGAATGCCAGGCATTCTTGTAAGCCCCTCGATTGGGAGTCAGAGACAGGAGGATTGCTCAGGTTCGAGGCCAGCCTTGCTGGCTTAAGTGACCCTGTTTCCAAATAAAAATATAAAAAAATAGGTCTCTGGGAGTGGAGCCCAGAGGTAGAAGGGTTTCCAGGAACCCCAGTACCACCAAAAAAAAAAAAAAAAAGGAAGGAAAAAGGAACATCTGTAAATGACCTGCTCATAGTGACAGAGACCAGAGCCCCATGCACAGCAAGACAGCAAGGCCTGCCAGGAGGCCAGGCTGGGGCTGGGACCTCCGAGGCCAGGATCGGAACCTGCCGAGGGGTGAGGCTGGTGTCGGGGCCAGCAAGGCCGGGATCAGAGTCTGCCAGGTGGCCAGGCCAGTGCCGGGGCCTTCAAGAGTGGGATCAGAATTTGCAATGCAGCATACACAGAGAAATATCACAGAAAATAAAAAATCAGATGCTTTCCCTAATATGCAAAAACTTGGAAGAAATGGGTAATAGGAGGAAATCTAGTTGAAGAAAAGGACCTATGGAGGAGCAATTAAGGTGACCAATCAGAGGGGATGGGATGGGGGAAGATGGAATCTCTTTAAAACACATGATGTACATAAAAAAATATATCAAAGTTAATCACTAAATCAATCATGGGATTGAGGGAGGTGGAGAGAGTGGGATGGGGATTGGATAAAAGCGAATTGGATGATGTGTACTTGGATATCCTTGTAAGTCTTGTATTCCATTGTGATGTTTGACTGCACCAATAAAAATATATTTAAAAATTCAAGTATTAAAATTATTTCTAGATATAAACTTCTGGTCACTTATGAGTGAATTTGATACTTTCTTCTTGTAATAAGATGGAAGTATAAGACATCTTATGTCAGATAAGCTCCATGCAAATGGGATATTTTATGTTTTTATATCCTTCCATATTTATTGCATCTCTGATGCCTATGAGAGTCTTAAACACATAGTAGGCACACTGCTAATGTTTACTGAGAGATATATGCTCACTTACTAGTATTGGTTCTGAATCAATTCTTATCTCTTTTATCACTCCCATCAACATCTGCAGTTCTCTTGGTTCATGTCAATTTGCCTGGCTGTTAGCTGCCTTAAGTGATTCTGGGGTCTTTTAAAATGTAAGTCATCTAAATCCTGGCCCATTGCTTGCCATGACTCTATTCTGAGCTTGCCTTGCCTGACTCACCTCCTCCTCTAGCATGTGTGATCTCTTTCTACTCTACTTTTTGTTTTCTGGTTTTGACTTCAGTTCTGTCACCCTAACCATCTACAAATATGCATAAAACCATGAAAATCAGTTCCTAAATAAAGTCTGTGCAAGAAGACAGGCTGGTTGGACATGAAGACACATCCAGAAGTACAGACACTCAGAAGTTTTCTGAATGTTGTGGAGTCTGGAGGCACCCATGGGGTCACATTCAACACTGAGTCCGAGATCATAAATCAACCAGTGCTGAGGTGAAAATTAAGGAAGCTAGTCATAGGACAATAGAAAAATCAGAAGTCTAAATATCCAGAAAAAATGGTTGATTTCAATTTATATAAAACTTATCTTTATCTGATCACATATAAATTTGTCCACAGAGCCAACAAGTGAAAGAGAAGTGCAGATATGGAGGTAACCATATCAGAAGGTTCAGATTCTCAAAAGTGTCTTAGATGCTTGGTCCTTTCTAAGACAGGAACACTCTTCTATCACACAACAAGCTGATATATGCATAGAGTGCCTTCACACAATTAATTAGAAAATCCTGACAGCTGTTCCTTTATGTGCTTTTAATTTGTGAATGTTTTCCACAAAAAAAAAAAAATCCATGTACCAGGAATCCAGAGAGACAGTGCTTCCAACTCCCACACCTAAAAAACCTGCAGTATGAGACATCACCAATCACTACACGAGACAATACTCAATGTACAGGAGAATGCTGGACAACTGCTCAGGAGGGATGATCTGGCACTGGTAGGGTAGAACAGAGCCTTGAAAGCTTTTCTGTCCTTTTAAAATTCAGGAAAACTGGATGGCGATGGCATAATTAAGGTTCAGCCTCATTTCTGTTCCCTTACAGAATCAAGCAACAATGAGAGACACAGAAGCAAGAATAAAAAGGATGATTGGTACCCTGAGGTGGCATGAATATAATGAATTAATTTCCCTACAATGTTCGTCTGACTAAATACGCTGTGCTGAATGTGGTGCCTGTGAATAAGTGCCAGGCATTCCATGAACGCCCCAGCTCCTCTGCTTTTTAATATAGAATGACATCCAGGTGCATGCAGGCATGGGTATAGGATGTTTATTGCTTCAACCAGTTATTAGGTGTCAAAGGACAACAGACAACCTAAATAAAAAGGAGATGGGGTATATAAGCAGCGATACATAAATGCAATATTCCGAAATATTAAGAAGAGTTGGGCATGTTGAAATGCAGCATGCTGCATGCTCTACAGGGAGGAAAGAAAGCAGAGAGCATCCCATGAAATCTGTGGGTATTTTGTGTGCTTAATGGGTTTGTGTGCAACATACATTTATATAGAGAGAGTGCTCTCCTGGTAGATACAAAGGAAGTAGAAGTAATTATGACCTCCAGGAGAGAGACAAATATATATAGTATTTAAAATACATATATAAAATACATATATAATATATACATTTTAATACACATATATACATTATATACACACATAATATATATGTATACATTATATACATACATAATATATATAAATATGTATACATTATATATATATACACATACATATCTGTGTTTGTGTGTATTTGTATGTGTTACTGGGGATTGAACATAAGGACATTCTATTTCTGGCCTGCATTCCCAGAACTATTTTATTTTATTTTATTTTGAAACAATCTTGTTACATTGCTGAGAACCTCACTAAGTTGTTGAGGCTGGCTGCAAACCTATGATCCTCCAATCTTAGCCTCCCAACTTAGTGAGGTATGTGCCACCACACTTGGCTACCATATGTTTATATTTCTAAAAAAATACAACCTCTTTAGACAAAAGACCTGTATTTATTCTCAAAACAGAGAAAGACCTGAAAGGAAGTAAGAAGTCCATACAACAGACTTTTTGAGAATATGCTATTTTACAATGATTTTATTCTATCCATATAGTAAAAGCTCAACTCCTAAAGTCTAGGTCTAAAGAAGATTCATAAAACTTGAATGACAAAAATGTGAGTGTGTCTGCTTATCTGCATTTTTTCTGGTGGTACTGGGGTTCCTGGAAACCATTCTACCTCTGGGCTACACTCTCAGACCTATTTTATATTTTTATTTGGAAACAGGGTCTCTTAAGCCAGCGAGGCTGGCTTCGAACCTGAGCGACTCTCCTCTTTCCACCTCCCAAGCGCGGGGATTAAGAAAGTGTGCCACCACATCCAGCTTATCTGCATTTTTCTCAAGAGAGAGTTCATAATTTTCATCATATTCTCAAAAAATTCAATATTGTAGAGAAGTAAAGTTCAGCTGAGGCCAGCTTCATAGAGAGCTTTTACTAAATTATGTAAACTCTTTAGATTACATATAATACTATTGGATAAAGTGACCATCTGACATGTTTGCTTGGAAAGGTGGTAAATGTTCATCTTTTTTTTAGTGCATACTATGTTTTATAATCTGATATAGTTGTGTGATAGGAATTTACCACAGTGTTACCTTAGCCTTTGCTTTTCAATTGAGAAAACTAAGACTTCGATGTAACTTTCTAGCTTGCTAGAGATTCCTCAAAGCATAACACCAATATTAGACACCCTGTCCGCTTCTGTTTGACTAGGAAATTGTAAAATTTTATTTGGTAGTAAAACACATTTCAATCAATTATGTAATATTTAAACTTAATTTTGAGATAACACTTGAGACAAAAAAAATTTTGTGTTCTAGGAATGGATATAATTCTTAGTTATAGCCACATGTTCACAGAATTTGCATTTTCTCTGTTACAATACTTTGGTAAAAATATTTGAAAATGAGTTAGGCATGATGTCAAATGCCTATAATTTCAGTACTAGGAATGTCAAATGTCTGTAATTCCAGTACTCAAAAGGCTAAGACAGGAGAATCTCAGCTTCTCAGCCAGCCTCAGCAATTTAGTGAGGGCCTGAGAAACTTAGTGTGACCCTGTTTCAAAAATAAAGAATAAGAAAAGGCTGGGCTATAGCTCAGAGGTAGAATGCACATAGGCTTAATCCCTATTATCATACAATAAATAAAGACCCAATTATATATTGTCTATAAGAAACCAAATTTAAATATAGTTATTTATATAGCTTAAAATAAAGGGAAGAAGAAAGATATACTATTCCAACATGAACCAAAAAATAGAGGAGTAGCACCATTAATTTCTGACAGAGCTAACCTCAGAACAAGGGAAGTTACCAGGAGCAGAGAAGCATCTCATAATGCAAAGGGAGTCAGTTACCCAAGAAAGCAAGAATCCTTATGTTATAAGCAATTATGACAAGTTTGCAGAATACAAGTATTATAAAAATATCATAAAATATGGGATGTAAAAGCATACGGAACTTCAAGAAGCAATGAATGAATCAACTATTATGGATAGAGACTTTATCCTGTATTGAAATAGGTACCTCAGACAGAAAATTAGTAAGGATATTGAAATCCAAGAGCACCATCAATAAACTGGATACTATTGACACACATATAGAGAGAGACTGCTTTATCCAACCACAGCAAATTACATATTTTACCCAAATTCGTCCTAAATATTCACCAAGCTAGTCCACATTTGTGGTCATAAAACACATCTCATCAAATTCAAAATAGTATAAATTATACAATATCTTTTCTTGTATCAGAATGAAATTAAACTGAAATGAATATCAGAAGGATAGCTGAAAAATCTCCCCAGATACTTGAAGAACAAATCATATATTTTTTTTTTGATGGTACTGGGGTTCCTGTAAGCCCTTCTACCTCCAAGCTATACTCCCAGACCTATTTTACACATTTTATTTGGAAACAGGGTCTCTTAAAGCCAGCACGCCTGGCTTCAAACCTGCGTAATCCTCCTGTCTCAGCCTCCCAAGCACAGGGATTACAAGCGTGCGCCACCACGCCCGGAAAATCATGAAATTTTAAATAATACATAAGTCAAAGGACAAATCTCAAGAGAAATTTTGAACTGAGTAAAAATAAAAACAAAATTTATCATTTTTGTGGGCTGCAATGAGGAAAATTGGTGCTTAGGGTAAAATTTATACATTCAAAGCATTTATTAGAAAAAAAGAAAGATCTACACTCAATATGCTAAGGTTTAGTCTTAGGAATTAACAAAGAGCTGGGTGTGGTGATACATGCCTATAATCTTAGTCCATGGAAGGCTGAGGCAGGAGTATGGCAGATTCTAAGACAGCCTCAGCAATTTAGTGAGGCTCTCTGAAATTTAGCGAGACCTATTTCCAATTAAAAATAAAGTAGGGCTGGAGGTGTAGCTTGGAAATAGGATGCCCCTACTCTCGACCCCTAGCACCAAAAGGAGAGGGAAAAAAAAGGACACAATGGAAAATAGGAAGCATGTAGTAAATTCAAAGTAATCAGAAGAAAATATATAACAAAAACCACAGATGCAATCAATAAAATTTTTAAAAACAGGAAATCAGTAGAAAACATCAACTAAACCAAAAGCTGGTTTTTTGAAGAGATCAATAAATTTATAAACCTATAGCAAGGTCAACTGAAAAAAAAAAGGGTGGGAGGAGATACAATTACTAATATCAGAAATGAGAGAGATAATCGCAATACAGACACTAAGGTCATTAAATATAATAAATAAATATTATAAATAACTCTATGCTCATAAATTTAATGAACCTGATAAAAGGGATCAATTTCTTGAAAGGCAGAATCTGTCAAAACTCACACATGAAGAAATAGTCTAAATAGGCTTGTCTATGTTAAAAACTGGGTTGAAGCCAGACATGGTAGTAAATGTTTGTAAGCCTAGTATTTGGGAGACTGAGACAGAAGATTAGAAGAAATTATTCCAATTCTTTCTAATCTCTTCCAAAAGACAGAAGCAGAGAGCCTATTCCTAACTCATTCTATTAAGTCAATATTATCCTAATTCTAAAACCAGATAATGACATTATAAGAAAGAAAAAAAAAACCTACAAGCTGATAGCTCTCAAAGAGATGCAAAAATTTTAACAAAATATTAGCAAACCAGTCTAACAATCCATAAAAAAAATTATGGACTATGGTGATGTGGTAATTATTCTGGGTATGCAAGTTTGGTTTGACATTTTAAAAACAAACTAATACAATCCACCATGTTCTACCATGCTAAAGAAGAAAGACTATATAATCATATCAATAGACCCAAGAATAGCTTTTGATAAAATCCGACATCCATTCAGGAAAATAAAAAAAAGAATAACCAAATAAGTGAACAAAAAAAAAAAAAACCCTCAACAAACAAGCAATAGTGAAGAATTTCCTAAACTTGATAAAGAACATCCACAAATCAAAGACAGTATTATACTTATGATGGTTACTTGTCATTACACTTTTATCAAAACTCATTGAAGATGCAACATCAAAAGTGAAGCCTAATGTAAACTATGGATTTAGGGTGATAATACAGTGTCAATATAGGCTCATCTGTTGTAACAAATTCTGTGGGATATTGACAGTGGAGGAAGTTGTGCTTACTGAGGACAGTCATATTGGAACTCTTTGTACTTTACCCGGAATTTTGCCCTGAACCTAAAAGCTCACTTAAAGGAAAGTTGGAAACAGGTCCATTTATGTACTCTAGTAGAAATACCAATGCAAATCTCTATCCTGTATGGGTAAGAGGAAGGAACTAGAGCTCACCAAGTGCTGTATGTATGCATGTTTCTATCTCTCTGAACTATAATATGATGTGAGACTAGAGTATACCAATAAAAGCATATGAACATAAAAAGAACGTTAATTAATTTAAAAAGAGTAATATAAAAATTGCTCTCAAAAAAGACTTCAAGTGGAGTTTTCATGGGTATGCTTGTTTTTTAATTGACAGAAATATTATTTCTTTCCATCAAGAAGTTTCTAGTAGAACAAAAGCATTTGGTTAATATATAGAACTTGGTGGAAAGTATATCTATTGGTACAAAGTTTTTACTGCTTGCTATAAACAGAGATTCCAGTTAATTAGATGCAAATAAGCCTCACTAACAAACACCTAAATAACTCAGGCTTGTCTTCATTAAGCTCCAAAATATAGCACATTTCTCAGGGAATTAGACAAGGGGTATTAATCAAAGATGCTTGTAAGTCTTAATGAGTTTATTGATTGTTGACCTCGATGCTATCAGCAGTGGCAGAAAACCAAATGACAAGAGTTACTTAAGCAAACGCTGATGTTCAGAATTTAGAAGAAAATTTGTTGCTCCTTTTTGAAACATCCTGTCCAAAACTTTCCTTTATGAAAACTTTCTTTGTGGAGAGAAAAATCAGCAGTATTTAATGTCATCTCTTATTGTCTGCTGGGCACTAAGAATCATGAGCAATTTCTATTTTGTAGCAATCTGCAGCTCATCTGAGTCTGGAAGAGCTGGAAGTTACTCTGTGAACTAAGGGCAGAGAGAAAGGGCGGGTGCTAAATAAAAAGGTAAAAGATTGAAAAGCAAAACTGCATTTTTTCATTACTAGCAGTTACCCTTGAAGCTGGTTGCACTCTTACCTCCCATATTCTAGGATTTACAATAGCTTCTTTTCTTCTCCCCTGGGCTAAGTGGCTGCAGAGTACATTCAGTTGCTAATTGGGCTTAATGTCACCTAAGTGCTTTTGACACCATCTTCTAACTCCTGAAACATGGCGGTCTTTCTGTATAGTAGTTGCTTGGATACTTTCCTGTAATAAGACACTCTGTTCTCTGCTCAGTGATGACTGGGTCGAAAGTTTTAAAGTGTAATTTAGCCCTCATTATTTTCCATTTTAAGCCTTTCTCATAGGGCATTCATCTCGTTCCTCAATGCTATTGATTTATTTCAATTAAGATTCCCCATGTTCAAGCATCACAATTAGCTACTGTCACTATTGATTCCCATTGCCAGGGACTTGTACTTGGTTTCAAAGTTGACCACTGACAGTTTAGCCTTAGTCCATTGAAGCTAAGGGAAAAGTGAGGACAGAATCTTCTAGCAAGAAACTTCCTTATGATAGTAACAGTTGCAACTATAGACACAATGCTTATTATGGTATGGGTTTTATTCTATAAACTTAATAATTTTATATATTTTATTAACTTTTTTACAAGAAAGTTCATCAAAGTGGTACTCTCATGTCTCTATTTTCACAGATGGAGGAACTATGAAGTAGAAAAGCTAATTGCCCTTTCATTCAGGTATTCAGTGGTAGAGACAGATTCCAACCCAGGCAATCTGGCTTCAGGATCTGTGTCCTTTACCAGTACAATCTTCAGTAATGTCAATCTGCAGTAATGACATTAGGTCTCTTTTTGGTTCTGTAATTCTATGGTTCTCGATTTGCTCTAAGCTTGGGAATTGGGCTAGCTAATAATGATTTTTAGCAAATGGGAAAATGAGAACCCAAACAAACCCAGGCTTCCTCTGTTCTCTTCTCAGTGTTCTTTCTACTTTCTCACACTCATCTGGTGATGAAGAAGTTTAACTATTATGAAACTCTATCGTTGCTCTTCACACCAGCACTTTTTCTATGGTTTGCCCTAATGTATGAGAATGACAGTAACTCCTTTCTTCTCCTAAAGAGACTATATTCTCTGTCGATCAAATGGGAGATATATAATTTAGAACAATTTTTTTTTGATGGAGGAGTTAACAATTTTTGGCAAAGCAGTATCCCTTAGTGCCAGTCTTCTTGTAAGGCATACATATAGCAGGCAGCAGGGAGTGCCAGGGCCTCTAGCTCTGAATGTGCAAATGTGCTCTGGCCTTCCAAACCAGGAGCACATCTGTTAGAGGTGAGGTTTTTGTTTTGTTTTGTTTTTTCTTGAAGTCCTACATTTTTAAAAAGTCTTTCTTTTACAACTACTTAGAGCTACTGGTTGATCAACTGATTACAAGTCTGTTGCATGGAATTCACTTCTTATTGCCAATAAATGTAAGGAAGCCTATGTATATATGTATCACTATTACAAAGCTCAACAAGCAATTAACACTGACAAAGGATGCAACTGATAACAGACAGTTCTCATCCTCTCTTAAACTCATAAGTCTCTGCACTGATTTCTCTTTGTTTCGTCTTTTACCGTGACATTCACCCCCAGCACATAATTTTTCCCCCCTCAAATTCTCTCTACCTAAACAGTTTTCTGTGGCTTCCTTCCTGGGCTCTTGCTATAGCCTTCTAAGCTGCTTTCTGAACGCACCCTCTTTTCAATGCACCCATCACACTGTTGCCATGGATATCTTCCTGATATATGCTCAGTTCATATTCTTTATCTATTCAAAAAACCGGGAGTGATGCTTTGCTACTACTTACCAGCGAAAATGTTCTGCCTGGCATTCAAGGCCACCTATTTTATAGTAACAACATACTTCCCTCTAATATTTTCCCTAGTCTCCTCCATGAGCTGAACATCTCTTATGCCTCTGCTATGCCTCTACTTCCTCAGTTCTATGATATTGCTTTGGTTCTTATCCTAACCTCCAACATTATACTCAGTTTTTGAAGCTTAAATCAAATGCCACTTCCTATAGCATCAATGAAACTGCATTTGTCCTCTGACTTAGTAATGATGACTCCCTACTAGGAAACCCATGTATTTGGTCCCTTTTTTGAGGATTCCCCACATTTTTTACATCCTCAACATGTCTATAGGTTTTTTTTACAAGGAAGTGACTATGCCATTCATCTATGATCCTGAGTCAAATGAAAGATAGTAAATGCCAAAGTGATGATTCAGATTCAAGGTTGAAAATGAAGAAAAGACAGGCTGGCCTTGTCCTCAGAATAAACCGGAGTCAAGAAGAGAGAAAAGACAGGCTGGCCTTGTCCTCAGAATAAACCGGAGTCAAGAAGAGAGAAGGGCTTTAATTTGAATAAGACATATATTTTTTACCTGAATAAATGTAACTAGTCATTTTATAACCAGTGGGCCCCAAATACTAAAAAGAAGATCCCATAGAACATGACTAAGAGAAATTAGAAGACATTTGTAAAATTGCTTCACTATTGTCAGGAAGCTCAGATCCTCTCAGATACAGGCAATATTAGGATGCTGTTATCAAACACATTCAAAATTCTACAATTTCTAAGAATTATTAATATCTGTTTATTAAATTGTACAAAGTAAGCTGATATCCTGACACACTTAAGAGTAAGTGTGAGTATCTCTCTTCCAGATAGAAACATAGAAAACATTTCTGTCTTTTCTAATTCCCACTTTCATTTGCTAAGGAGAGCTAAAGACATAATTACTCCTTGAAAGTGTATGCTATGCATAATAATTTATAAATCACTTAGCAGAAACATTATACAGGATAGATTTTACAAAAAGTATCTTTAAAGTGCAGGTTCATTGTGTGTGTGTTTGTGTGTGTGTGTTTCCAGCTCAGCATAAAATGTTCACAGTAGCTCTACAAACATTTCAGTAGTCTTCTGTTTACAATATAAGTGTTTGCTATTCAGAAGGTTAAAAACAGTAACACTTAATTCTGCTTTGTACAAAGACAGTATAAGACTTATGGGGTTGTTTTGCATTTGCTTATTTATTTTCTCATACCAATAAAAATAATCTAAGATTCAGGCCAAAGACTCTTAATAAGTGCCAGCCTAAGAGGGTGTGGAGACAGCTGTGTCTCAGTTCTTCAAAAGAGTGAATAAGAAATTACCTTAACACTCCTTTGCCAGGTCATCATCTATCAAACATAATATATGCAGCCAGGAGAGCACAGGTTCAAATTTGAAAATTGTGATTTTTTGAATAATAAGTCTCAAGTTATGTTTATTACTATTTAAACAAAAATGAATAGATGTTTAAAATAGAAATCCAGAAATTTTTCTAATTGTTCCATCTGGTATATATTTTTAATGAATTTATTAAATTATGTGGGAATAGATTAAGGGGTCATAAACCATGAAGCCAAGTATGAGAGTGCATGCCTGTAATCCTAGAACTTGGGAGGCTGAGACAGGAGGATCAAGGCTCAACAGCTTCAGCAACACAGACAGGCTCTCAGCAACCTGGCAAAAACTATGTTTAAAAGCAAAAAAAAAAAAAAAAAAAGAAAGAAAATGCCCCTCCCCTGAGTTTAATCCCCCTTATCATATATACACACAAAAAATTGAGATTACAAATTATAATTGTGCACCTGTTTTGCACAGAGTATAACTTAATGGTTTGGAAGACAGCCTTCAGGGTCACATTAAGTCTGGCATCAAGTCCTGGTCATCTAACTTAATTAGCCGAGAGACTGACAAAATTGCCCAAATTTCCCAAGCTTATTTTCTCATTTTAAAAATGAGGATAACAACAGCATATGATTCTGCAAAAGGGCATAGGCTCAAATAGCATAACTTCTGAAAAGGGTTTTGCATAGTTCCCAGCACAAAATAAATAATCAACATAAGCCAACATCTGTGCAGTTATCTCTCTGGCCCTTGGTAAGAATGTATCCATAGAGTCAGATAATGGTGCTCACATTATTCTTAAACACACTAGAGGAAAGAAGGAATATCATATTCCTCTCTCATTCTATTGAGCCAATTTGTCCAATTCTATCTCTAAGTTTTCCGCAGAGTTGTGCCCCAGTTATGTTAAAAAAAAAAAACACGAAGGCTTGCAGAATATCATTTAAAACAACATAGATTTCTTGTGGCTGTTTATCAGTTTGTGGTGACCCAGGAAGATGGGTCTCAGACTGGATTGAGAGGACCATGATTTTAGGAAAAGGCTGCTATCTTTGAAGAAATTTCATTGTTCGTTCTGCTGCTATGTGGTTATTCAAGGCAAAAAAGAGAATCTAAGGAGGGATTCTGAAGAACTGTTAACAATACTTTCTGCAAGTAGCATATTAGAAGATTGGTTGCCAGTCCATCTATAGCAGAGCAGTGCATACAAAGTTTCTACCTGTTATTTTGGACCAGAAGTTCTGATGCAGATAGTTGGGTGAAGACAGCAATTAAATATTGCTAGTGAGAGAATGACTCCATCTACTGGGTACATATATCATTCTTGTTATAGGGTTTGGGGGCTTAAAGTGATAGGGACTTCTAGGGCACTGACGCTACTCTTTGTCTCTGGGTTTGGGGGAGGTTGTATTTCATCTAAAGGAAGATATATCTACTGTGTACACATGGCCTTCACCTTAGCAAGGTGAAGAAAGTCCTGATGCCTTTAGAATCGAACCTGGACTACTTTCTGCCAGAAAACACTGAATATGTCCTAAATGGATAAATTCCACCCCTCTACTGGGAGATCACATATTATATTCCTCTTGGAGATGGTTGACTGGCTGAGAAAGAGGGATCCCTTGACAATGTCAGAAACTTTTTAATCATTAAAAATTAAATAGTAGCAAATAATGTTATGGACTTAGCATGATGGGGGGCAGGATATTTGGTGAAAGCCTCATTGTTTCAAAGGTGTGCCTTGGATTTAGGCTTCCAATGCCATCTTCACATGGTAAAGCTAGATATATAGCCATTGAAAACTTATAAAATGGCCATTTTTAAGTGGAAATTAGGTTCAACTAAATAGAAAATTTAAAGTGTCAATGTATTAGATATAATTTTGTCTGTGTTAGGGATTGAGACTAGTGACAGGTCCAGCCCGTCAGCGGTGAGGCTGAAAAGGAAGGTGGGTGCCGACAGCCAGAATAGAAACACACCAGCCGGGAGTCGTGTCAAGCAGGATCTCGTTTATTTCTCTCAGGCAACCCAATTTAAAGCAAAAAACCGCAAGGGGGATTTCCAACAGGAAACTTTTCTAACCTATCAAGCTAAAGGTCACTCTTGCATGTGCAAAGCACATAACTTGCAGCCAATCATTATCCAGTGCACGAGGGGTTCACGAGCATAGAGCGTTACTTGAGCCAATAAGGCTCAACATTACCAAACTGGGCTAGCGGGGGCAAGGGGAGTTACGCCCTCCATATCCACTCGGCGCTACATGTTGCTGATTCATCAGAAGTTCTCAGGCAGTTGTGCAGACCCCAAGAGATTAGTATTAAAATATAGCCATAAATGCAAATTCTAACCACATAATGTATGTATCCCTTTTTTTCTTTGATAGCATAATGACAAATTTGAGAAATGAAGGCCCATTCCATGGTTTTCCTTCACCAACTTAGTGAGACCCTGTTTCAAAATAAAATAACAAAGTAGGGTGGATGGAAATGTAGTTCAGATATAGAATGCTCCTGGATTCCATTCCCAGCATTAAAAACAAGCCTTAATTACACAATCCCCAAATTTTCTTTGGAAACTTGTTTGATTTCTTTGTATTTTCAGTTAATGTTTCCTTGCTAGTCAATAAAATTTTCCTTTCACTTTCCAGTGTCTCAGCATTTCTAAAGAGAACTGGGTGGAAGATTCCCAGTCCAACTTAAGCCTGCAGGCAGGTGTGCTGCTGGCAGGAGAAAGAGCTAAGGGCCAGTAGCAGCTTGACAGGTGCACATCAATGGTGGGGACACTCCTACCAGTGCTTTCACCTACCCAGATTCAGGTAAAGCTGCTTCTCAGTTTTCACGTGGAAGTCTGCTACTGCACAGCATGCTTCATTCATTCGCAGGGGGCTCAGCTTAGAGGAGAACGAATCCATTTCTTCTGGCGATGATGTGAGGTTGTTTGAGGCCCTTTGCTTTGGATTAAGCATAAGGATTTCAAAAACATGTTTTTCTTTGCTGGCCTTGCAATTAGCTAACATCAGAATCCCCTCCTCACCCAACTCAAGGGCAAACAGGAGAAGCAGCTATTTTCCATTTTCCTTCATTTAGCCTATAACAGAACTATCACACTGGAAAACACCAAATCTGCTGAATAATATACCTATTTTTTTTCTTCCAAAGAAAGTTTGGGATGAGCAGTTAGAGACCATCACTGAATCTATTGCAATGAGCTTTCCTTGCTGAGGACTGTTGAAAGGTGCATGGTAACACCTATCTGGAGGTTGGGAACTGGGCTTCAGTCGAGAGATGCAGCATGGCTCTGGCAAGGCATTTGCCACAGACGACACTACTGAAATGAAACTTACACACTGATTTCAGAACAAGCTAGGGAAGGAGGAGATCCTATCTCTTTGCACATAGCAAAGACTTGTTTTCTGCCATGAAGCCTCAGGGCTCCTGATGCTACAGGATAAAGCAGATCAGATGTGAATGCTTCTTGTCTGTGTATGATGACTGAACACATTTCCGTAGAAGGGACACGAGTTTCAGCTCACAGAAATCCAGCTTTATCTTCTCAGCTACAGAGTGTCTTTAAATGAGCTTGCAAAGGAGGACAAAGGACAGTGGGTAGGAAGAAATAGTAAGAGAAAAAGACTGATGAATAAAAACTGAGCTTTTAGACTTATTGAACAGTTCCTGTCTACAGTCAAGGGAGGCTTTAAAAATAGGTGGAGGATAGGCATCTGCCTGTTGGGGTCAGCTCCTTACCAGACAGGACAGGCCTTATTTACTATATATCTTATTTACTATATATCCCTAAACTATGATAAGGCCAAAGCCTTTAAAAATATACTTGAAAGGATGGTAACTTTTTAATGTTTGTGGCAAAACTACAGGAGTTCCTCCATTTATTTATTTTTAAAATATGTGCCTCAAAATGAACATTTCTGAGCCAAGCGTGGTGGTGCATGCTTGTAATCCCAGCATTCAGGAGGCGGAGACTGGAGGATCTTGGTTCACGGACAGCCTCAGCTACTTAATGAGGCCCTCTGCAACTCAGTGAGACCCGGTTTCAAAATAAAAAATAAAAAAATAGGGCAGGGGCTGTAATTTGGAGGCCAAATGCCCCTGGGTTCCATCCCCAGACCTGCAAAAAAAATAAATAAATAAGATGAACATCTCTGGAAAAATCACCTAGAGCCCAACTCAGCCCATAACACATGTATCCTCACCCCACTCAGCCTCTCAGAGCCCATAACCCCAGGTAGACAGTAGACATACCAATGTTTGAGAGCCGATGCCTAGAATTTCTAAGAGAGATTTGTTACTTTCAATCGGTTTGGGCTGTCCCTCCTCTGATTCTTCCTTTTTGTACTCTGTATTTCTCCACATGCAGTTCTTTATCTTCTGTTACTATTTATACAATTTCTGTATTTTACGATTGGGTGTGAGTGTTTCTTTCCTGATGTGTTTGCCACCCCATTAGTGTAACTGCGTTTTTAGCTCTGAGATTAGCCCAAGAGTCTCAGTTCTGTCCTTTGAGTGTCCAGCCTCCCTCCCAGGAGTATGCACAGGAGCGCCTTGCAGCCAGCAATGACTTTTCACTACTATTTTCTTAAGTTTTCAAAGCCTTGGTATGCAGGAAGAACTTCACCCCTTTTAGAAAAGCATTATCACCAGTGACCAATTCTGCAGTATGAATTAAGCAAAATTTCTAACTGTATTTACTTACTAAATAGATAGTGATAGACTAAGATAGAGATAGAGTAACAAGTAGAAAGATATCCTTCATGATATTATCCAACCTATAATGGCAAAAATTTGGAAGCAATGTAAATGTTTATTCAAAAAAATTTCACACTCTATACGGTAATGCTGTTAATGACATCCAAATATCCTTTGCACATAATATGAAGGACAATTTTTTTAAACAGAGGTAAGTTTGATTATTTGGTTCAGAGTCAACATATGTCCCCAAGGCTACCCGTGCCTTTAAAAAATGAGAATAAGAGAAATAAAAAAAAAAAGAAAAGAAAATGAGAGAAGTCAAAGATGCGAAGAAGAGAAAAATATTAAGAATGAATATCTGGAGGAAGAAAGAAGAGAGTAAATAAAGATTAATAACATTATTAAAAGACAAAATAGAGAGAATTTGGTTCCAAAGAGTTTATTAAACAGGCTGCAAGCCAGCCTCCACCAGCTGGCTCCAAGGTGTTCTCACTGGGTGTAATTTATTAGGAACTCTGAGAAGTCACCAGCATAGCTCCTGGCCGTGGCAAGAGCTCTAAAACTGTGTGAATATTGCCAAAGATAGTGGAATTTTGGAATAGAAACCCTAACCCAGATAAGGGAAAGGGTAAAAGAAAAAAATGAATTCTTTTGGCTCTTTTCAGATAAAATCAGGCTTTCTTCCTGCCAGATACCTAGTATGATCCTAGGTACATAGGAAAAATGAAACAAATAGTAGTAACGTCAACTATAATGAGAATAAATCTTAGGTTACAAGCTTAGACCGACAAAAATTAGAATTTTCTTTGTTTATGCTGCAACCAAATTTCTGTTTCAAGCTGTCCCTCTGTCAAGGTATTGGGATATTCAATCTATCAATTTATCTTCCCTTCCTCTCTATCTTGGCTCCCAATATCAAGGCAAGAGGCCTCATCATGCTGTGAGTTCAGCTTGCCATTGTTAAGACATCCTTTGTGCCCATCCACAAAGCCTCTTTCTATTAACCAGTTCTTTCTATTAACTTGTGCCACGTAAAATCCTACGGCAAGATAAACAGTGAGTTGACTAGTAGAAATGCAGAAGGGTCTGTGGGCACTTGTGAGAAGTTCTGAATTTTAAGTCCACTTCAAATTTGCAGTTGTAAATTAAAACTAGTTTCTACTAAGGAAGGATTTGTGATTTCTCTGGACCTTCTTTGGGGGCAGTGTTAGAGAGCTGCCTTGGGAGCAGGGACAGCAGAAAGGGGAAAGGATTTAAGCAGTGTAAAGTCTTGTGAGACTGTCAGGAGATGGATGAGGCACAAGGGAATTAAAAATACATAAAAAACAACCTGCTATACTGATGGACCATGGATCTCAAGTGGATAAGATAAAGAAATGTGTTCAAAAGGCAAAAACAAAACAAAAGAAAAAAAAAACAGCAGAATAAATTGTAAGTTCAAATATAGCTCAGCTGTTATCAGATGAGTAACTGAACTATAGTCAATGAGCATTCAGTTGTGCTCATAGAGTACAGGGTGGTCAAAATGATCTGAAACCAAGGTTTGAAAAAAATGCCACATCTATTGAATATAATATAACTAAACATTGATTATAGAAATGGGTGACTGGGGTACAGTAGTAAAACCTTGTGATCATTTCCATGACTGTAATGTCAGTAAGAAAGACTCCAAATTAGAGTTCAAGAGAAAAAGGGGCCTCAGTGCTAAAACTGGAAGTTTAGTAGATAGCAAAAATGAGAAAGAGTTGCAGGTCGACCTAACTGCGGGAATAGGAGGGGAAAGAGGGACATTCTCTAATGTTCATAATTTCATTAATAAACGTATCAAAGTCAATCACTAAGCCAAACATGAGAAGGAAGGGGGAGGAGGGAATGAGGTAGGATTTGGGTAAGGGCTAATTGGGTGATGTGCACATGGGTGCCTGCGCCATCGTGTACTCCATTAAGATATATGACTACAATGCACCAATACAAAATTTTTAAAAAGAGTAGCAGGTAATTAGTGTGATCACAACTCTTTCAAAATAGCAGGGAGAAAGTTCTAGAAATGCCAACTATAATGAAGGAATATTTTTATTTCTTAAACTTGTCCTATAAGAAGAATGAGGGTGAAAAACAGAGCTGACTTAAAAGCTTTAAAGGAATCAATAAATTCGGTAGAGAAGAAGCATCCTGTTCATGTCAGGAAGAAGAGGCAAATAATTGAATAAAAAGACAAGATTTTAATGAAGACAGATTATAGGATCCTAAGAGGTTTGATGAATTGGGGGGGAGGAATGAAGAAAAACATTGAATCAATTCAAATTAGAGATATCATATATACATATTCATATGTGAGAAACAGACTTTTGTATAGAAACAGTGAGTTTTAGATTTCTAATGGCTACCAAGGCAAAGTTATACTGTGATCAATTGTTTTTCAACCCATTTACCAGAGAAGGATAAATGAGTTATAACACCTCCTCCTTGAGATGAGTTGGTGTGGTGAATCATAGTCCCTGTGGCACATCTCAGTGGTTTTCTAAGGAAAGCTTAGGAAATACCTTGGTTCTTGCTCCAGTCAAGCAGATGTGTTCTAAAGCCTCTTCTTAAGTTCCATATCTATGTGTTTTTAATGAAACACAAAATATTGGCTCTTCAGAAATAAGTCTGTGACCACCATATTTACAAAACTTCCATAAATTCTGCAAAAACACTTTCAAGTATCTTAATGATCTAGAATAGCAGTTTCTTAATTGGAAAAGATCAAGCTACACTTTTTCTTCATTTTTGAAGAAGTCTAGACCCTTACATTTGGGTAATGTAACTGGGCTATAGGAGGATATTTCAGCAAAATATCTCTGATGTAATTACTGTAATCTATATAATTTAACAGCTCCTCCCCTTCTTCTACCTAACATATTCATTTTCAAATGTTAATGTTAATATTTTCCCTCCTGAACTTTCTAAAATGGAAGGATTATAACCTTATCAATATAATCAGAATGGAAAAATGCACTGCAAGGTTTAATTTTTAGATCCCATGAATTTCTATTGATTTTGGGAGTTAACAGGCAGCACTAGTAAGGAAGTAATCTACAATTTGTATTAAGGAAGCCTATTTCAAAAACTTCTGTTACAAAGCTGTTACATTGCAGAAAATAGGTAATACTGATAATGAGAAACTCATGAGAATATTTCTGGAAATTATATTTTTCCTAAAGTCAGTTTTAAATATGAGAATAAAAGATAGCAATAACATAGTAAAGCCGTGAACATATATACTTAAAAATTTTGTAAGTTGAGAAGAGCTAACATAGAGGATTATATTCAAAATGACTTTATAAGAAAACTCACATGGAAGAAAAAATTTTTGTAATTTTATCTCAGCATTTACCCTTTAAGCTTTAAAATGTCAATTATTAGAATTGAAAAGAAAAAAAAAGAAAATGTAACTATTAAAATAATTTTGCTTACTTATATGATTGAATATTTCTATGTGTACTTGACTTTCCATTTCAAACTAGAATTAAATTAGAGGAGTAAACATTAAAAAGGAAAAATAATGTAAATAATTGCTTCCAACATGGCGTTTATTTGCTCTCTTCCCTAATATTAACTTTAACTCTTTTACTTCTAGATCAAGGGCAAACTAGAAAGACTAGAAGCAAATGAATAGTGATGGATGCTTTCTTATTAAACAAATCCACACAACTAGAGGATACCCAGATACAAAAACATGGTCTATGCTAGTATACAGCTTGTTCTGCTCTTATAACAAGCAGATATATAAACTGGCACACATCAAATTCTAAAAATTTCCCATAAGAGTTCCAAGGTACATTGGAGAAGGTAGGTTTCCTTGAACACACGAAGGGACACAATCTAGAAAGGAGATAGTTTTGAGAATAAAACTTTTTGGACAAATAAATTCAGACAACAAACATCTCAAGTACATAGGATATATCACTGTCTTTGTTGGAGGCATAAGTTTGCCTCAAATTATTATGCATAGGAATATGCCTGGATTTGACAAAATAGAAATGTTTTTATTGATTTATTATGTTATTTTAGAAAGGCCTTTTTCCTTCCTGTTACCAGATTATATAAAAAAATAAAATTTCATAGTCTATGAAAATGTAATGATGTCTGAGTAAGTTGTTCTTGTAGTGTAGAGTTCTTTCAACTTTCAAATGCAAATGCCAAACCATATACATATAAAATTAACTTTGAACCAGGTGTGGTGGTGCATATCTGTAAGCCCAGAACTTGGGAGGCTTGAGACTAGCCTTAGCAAGTTAGCAAGACTCTCAGAAGCTTAGAAAGACTGTTTCAAAATAAAAATAAATAGAACTGGCATTATAGCTCAAAAATAGAATGACCCTGGGTTCAATCTCTAGTACCACAAGACAAAAAAAATCAAAATTGTTAATTTTGCATCAAATTCTGAATAATTGTGAGTATTCTGAATTCTGCTTGAACAAAAGTCCTGATATTAATACTCTGTAGTGGCCATTACCTATTTAAAAACAAATATTTCTGATAAGATATACAAATTTATCTCTCTGGTAATTATAAAAGATATACCCTAATTTCATATCATCTTTCTCTTTAATTTTTTCAATTTACTTGAAATAGGTAATATAAAACAAAAAGAAAATAGTATATATGAATTCCCGTGTCTATCATCCAGTTTCAACAATTATGAGTCATGGTATGTCATGTTGAATCTGTGCCCCACTCCTCAAATCCTTGTGAAAGGAAGAAATTCAAAACATATTGTGTTACCTGCATTTGATGGTATACCATCTAATATAAAAAACAGAGTGCTTTTTAAAATAACTACCACCAAGAAAATAAGCAAGATACCAGCTTAAATCTGATGCCTCATTGGACTGTGTTTAGAAGAGGCTTTCAACTTATTCTATTACTGTATTTCATGTGTAAATAATCTGAAGAGATCTCTTTTGTACATCTGAGGCTCCTTATAAATGTATAACCTAAATCCTTCTTCCTCCCCAAGTCCTAGTAAATTTCCCAGGACAGAAAGTAGGAAAATGAAAAAAATAAATCTCCTAAGTACACACTTGCATTATCAGACACACTCACCTTCCTTACCAAACTTTTTGAATTTTACACATACTGTCCCATTATGGCCTCAGAAATGTGAAATTGTATTTTCATGAATCACCCTGTGGGGAACAGGCAGGGGATTCTTTTATGTTTATTGTGTTTGAAGTCTGGGTAGAAATCGGAAATCATTGGGTATGTTGTCTGATTGTTTTCTTCAGCACCTGTTTTATTCTTTAATTTCTTTTGGCATTCCCTAGAATCCCATCAGTGCTGAAGACTGGGTAGACACTTGTATATCAAGGCAGTGGCCATAGCTGCCTCTTCTGTTGTTTGTGGAGCAAAATGACTGAGTCCAGAACCTTCTAGGGCCATGCCTGAGTGCCCACTAAGTCCTACTCTTCTGCCACTCATGCTCTCTGTGACATTATCCTTGGTAGAACGAATGAAGAGTGCACAAAGATGCCCACTAAACATTATAAATATATATACATTACCCATTAAGAAAATATATGAGTGAAATTTTGGGGCTGTTTGCCTTTTTTTTTTTTATTTTTTTGCAGTACAGAGGATGGAACCCAGGGGCATTCTACCTCCGAGCTACACTGCCACCCCTATTTTTTAGCCTTTATATTTTTGAAACAGGGTCTCACTGAATTGTGAAGGCCCTCAAAAAGTAGCTGAGACTGTCCCAAACTGTGATCCTCTGGTCTCAGCCTCCCGAATGCTGTGATTACAAGCGTGTGCCATCACGCCCGGCTTGCCTTTTGAAAATACAGATGATCCTTAAATTATGATGGTTCAACTTAGAATTTTTTAACTTTACAATGGCATGAAAGCAGTAGGCATTTGGTATGAAACTGTACTTTGCATTTATTTTTTGTTTCTAGATGTTGATTTTATTTCCTTTGGGTGAATAATCAGGAATGGGATGGCTAGATCATATGGTAGTTATATTCCTAAGTTTTTAATTTAGTGCATTATAATTATACATCATTTGGGGATGTAGAGTGATAGAAACATATGCACACAATTTATGTGGTAATTTCCTTTTGGTCCCACTTCTCACAATACCTCTCCTTGTATAGCACAACTTACAATAGCAAATTTATGGAACCAACTTAGATGCTCATAAACAGATAAATGGGTGACAAAATTATGGTATATACACACAATTGACTTTGAATTTTGATATTTTCCTAGGCTGGAAGCATGGCCGATGATACTCTCTTGTGCTGCTGGGCTATAGGTGTATTGCTAATACTTTTTTGAATGTTTTGCTTTGTGTTTTGTGATCATCATGTATCCTGCTGTGTATGCTAATGGTGAACACCTATGCAACTACTATGTTTGTCACTTTCAATACAATATCTAATAAATTACCTGAAACATTCAATACTCATTATAAAATCAGCTTTGTATTAGATAACTGCTCATCTACAGACTAATGTATTTCAATCCTGTTTAAGGTATAGGAGCCTAAGCTACAATGGGTATATTAAATGTATTTTGGCTATATTTTCAATTTTTAATGGATTTATTGTATGGGATCCTACAGTAAATTGAGGATCATCTTTATTGAAAAATGGATAAGCATTTCTATATTAAAATTGCACAGGAAATTTTCTTTCCCAATTTCACCGAGTTATCCTATGATCTAGACACATTAAGTAACTTATGGCTCCCATACATTCTCTTCAATTTTTGTCATCTATGACTTTGTAAATTCTGTTATCTTTGTGTTTAAAAAACTTTTCCTAACACTCTTCCTTGCCTGCCCACCTAATTCTTAATGAATCCAGCTGCACAATCATTTACTGAAGGGACTCAGGAATGGTGAAGCACAAAGGACAACTAGTTTTAGCCTGTAGAGACCTGCAGCTGAGCCAAGGAGAAAAATGAACAGAAACCATAGCACAGGATAAGGAACCCTAATCTAGAGATTGTACAGTGGCCAAATAAAGGGGGGAATTTCAGCTTGTGAAGGTCAGGGAAGGTCCTTTGTAGAAACAAGGAGTATCAACCAGGCAGATCAATGCTGGAGAAAGGGTATCACAGTCATGGGACACAGGGCATGTCAAGAGATGGAGGCCTGAAGGAGCATGGCATACATCAGAATTCCAAGTATTTTACTGAGACTGAAGAACTAAACAGTCATTTTTGCTTGCTTGTTTTGAATGGATATGAAAAGAGAAGTAGAGGCCAGACATGGAATACCTTATGTATTGAAATAAAGAGTTTGGAATTTATCCTACAGATGAGGAACTAGTGCTGGCTTTTTAAGTCTGGGAAATGAAATCGCTGTGTTTGGGTTTTAGAAAAATATTTTGGTAGTTTGGTTTCCATTTTGGGGGGATAGATACCCAGAAGCAGTATTGCTAGATCACGAAGTAAGTTCATTCCATTCTTCTAAGGATCCTCTATACTGTTTTCTGAAGTGGTTGCACTGATATGCAATCCCACCAACAATGTTTTAGAGTTTCCACTTCTCCACAGCCTCACCAGTATTTGTTGTTTGTATTTTTAATATTTCCATCCTAGTTGGAGCTAAGTGAAATCTCAGGGTAGTTTTGATTTCCATCTCTCTGATTGCTAATGATGTTCAGCATCTTTTCATATATTTATTGGCTATTTAAATTTCTTTTCTGAATTGTCTAATTAGTCATTTGACCATTTTTTATTGGATTATTTGTTTTCTTAGTGCTGAATTTCTTGAGTTCTCTGTATATTCTAGATAGTAGTCCTCTTTTGAAGGAATAGTTAGCAAAAATTATCTCCTATTCTTTTGGCTCTCTGTTGAGGAGGTCTTGATATTTTTATCTCCTTTATAGAAGCTCTTCACCTTAATGAAACCCAACTTTGATCAACCTATTTTTAGTTTCTTGTGCATTTGGGGTCTTGTTGAGAACATTTTTACCTGTGCCTATGTGTTGAAGTGTTGGGCCTATACCCTCCTCAAGTAGCTATACAATCTCTACTCTAATTCCCAGGTCTTTGATCCATCTTGAATAGACTCTTGTGCAGGGTAAGAAAGTGGGGTTTATTTCCATTTTTTCTGCATATGGTTAAGCAGTTTTGCCAACACCATTTGTTGAAGATGCTGTCTTTTTTCAATGTATGTTTTTGGCCCCTTTTTCAGAAATCAATTGACTGTAAGAGTGTGGATTTATTTCTGAGTCTTCTATTCTGCTCCTTTGGTCTATGTATCTGTTTTTGTGCCAGTATCATGCTGTTTTTATTACTATAACTATATAGTAGAAAGTCAGATATTGTGATTCTTCCAGGATGATTTTTGTTTCTGAGAACTACTTTGGCTATTTTAGGTTTTGTGTTGTTCCAAATGAATTTAATTATTGCTTTTTCTGTCTGTGAGGAATGACCTTGGTAATTTAATGGGTACTGAATTAAATATGCAGATTATTTATGGAAGAATGGCCATTTTGATCATATTTTTTCTGCCTATCCAAGAACATAGAAGATCTTTTCATCTTCTAAGATCTTCTTGAATTTCTGTTTTCAATGGCTTATAATTGTTTTGTAGTGGTCTTTTACCACTTTAGTTAGTGTGTTCCTAAGTATTTTTTTTTTTGTAGAATATTCTGAGTTGAAGTGTTTTCTGAATTTTTTTTCAGTCAATTTATTCTTGGCATACAGGAAAGCTTATGATTTTTTAAGATTGATTTTTGTGTCCAGACAAATTGTTGAATTTGTTGATCAGTTCTATAAGCTTTTTGGTTGAGTTTGTTGGGTCTTCTAAGTATATGTATCTGCAAATAGTGATAATTTTAGTTCTTCTTTTCCTATTTGTATCCCTTTGATATCCTTTTCTTTCCTTGATTTTCTTTCTTCCTGACTAGAGTCTCAAGTACTATATTGAAAATAAGTGGCAAAATGGTCATCCTTGTTCTGTTCCTGTTTTTATGGGAAATTATCAAAGTTTTTCCCAATTTAACATGATGTTTGATGTGGGAAGGTGAATGGATTAAAAAACTATGGGATATAGACACAATGGAATTTTAGTCAGCCATAAAGAAGAACAAAATTATGTCATTTACAGGGAAATTGATGGAACTGAAGAACATTATGCTAAGTGAGATTAGTCAGTCAGTCAAAAATTTAAAAAGTTAGATGTTCTTCCTAATATGTAGAACCTAGGGAGAAAATGAGTTGTAGGAAAAACTCTAGATGAAGAAGAAGAAAATATAAATGATCAAATAAGGTGAACTGAGTGGGTAAAGAGGGAAATTCCCTAATTTACATGATGTATATTTACAAACATATCAAAATCAATCACTAAGCCAAACATGAAAAGGAGGGAGGGGGAGAAGATGGAGTGGAAATTGCGGAATGGCTAAATTAGTGATGTGTGCATGTATGACTCTACCATATTGTACCCTATTAAGATATATAAATACAATGCACCAATAATAAAAATTAAAAAGGAGACTACACAAATGAAAGAATGAAATCATAATATAGGAAAATGTTTAAAACAAAAAATAAAGATCTTTTGGTAACTATGAAGGTAATAAATTAGAGATAGGTTAGACAGGATTTTGACAAAACCTTTGGAAAACTGCATATGAGATGATTAGTTTAAGGCAACTTTATCAAAATAGCATTTTTCTCCTATAGCATAGGTTATGTAAAGTAGCCATGTCATTTATAACCTCAAACAGAATTATTCTCAGGGTAAAACTGAGTGCCAACAATACTTATCACAGACACACAAAAAACACAACAGAAGTAAGCCAAAAATTATCCCAGGCAGATTGAGATGTAGTGTGCTCTTAAATTTAGGGTCCCTCAAGTGTTCCAATTACACTGTTTACTAATGTTTATATTCTTATTTTTTGCAATGGTTGCTATTCTCACCTATTACTGCCCCCAAAAAACTGTGTGGTCATTGGAGACAAAGCTGTCATATATTTCATTAATAGTTTCTAAGGCTGTATCAGTTAATATAAAGTTTTCAACAAATGTTATATAAATTAACATAACTGTAAGTGAATGCATTGAAATTAAATTCAAATTCAAAACAGGAGAGGTGGTAATAGATTGTATTAGAGTAAAAGATAATTTCTCAAGGTAGGATATTTACATTGTTGCCCTGGGCTACAAAATCCATTCACTGAATGGCCGTAATTTCTCTCAATTAAGTCTTCTACCTTTAAATAGAGGTAAGTGTTTCTCACTTTCCATTTAATACAGAACATTGAATGAGACACCACATGGGAAAAGAGTGTGGTATATATATAAGGGTTTTAAACTAGGTTTTTTTTTCCCATATTCACTATATTTCCATAACTGATTTTTTGTTTTATTCTTCATATCCAATGGTGTAAATTAACAATGATTTTTAAATGTCAAAAATTAGAAAAAGCTTATGGGGAAACTTTCCCCCTCAATTTTGTCACCTTTACCAACTTTTTACTGAGCAAATTTGCCAGAATACCTTAAAATTTCTCACATCTTTGGAAATATTAATTCTAAAAACTCTAGTAGCTGAATTTTCTTTCCAAAACTACAAACTACTAGGACTATTACAGCTATGTCTCACCAGAATTCTGCATTCAGTTTTGCTTCACAAGTAAAGTATTTGACTTGCAAGGAAGACTACATCTGTTGATCCCTGATGTGCTCACTAACTTTGAGAAACAGAGGTCCCTTCTCATGCCAGCTAGTGATTACTGCATAGGGAGAACATTTCTGTAGGGTTAGTTTGGGGCTGAGTAGTTATATTTATAAAACTCTGATGTAACTTGAATTTGATGGGCTCAATGAGGTTAGTTTTAATGTTGAAGCTCTTTCAAGCAGGAATATGAAAATACGTGTGCATTCTTTTAAGGCAATACATCAATATACAGAGTAGAGATACCTTTTAAAATATCCTTATTTGATGTTTTGGTATCCTCTAGGACTATTTAGTTAATAGTATTGCCTATCACAGACAACATTCAGTTTTGAATCATTTAAAAGATAAAGTTTGGCATATTAAAATTTTGAGGGATTTGAGCATTTGATAGCTCATGAGTTGGGCAGTGGTATACTACAAGGTGTTTGGCACCCAGTGGGGGTGAGAAGACTGTGAAAGAGTAAACTCTTACAAATTGCTAACCTAGAAAGTTCCTAGTTAGAGGTTACTTGGCAGTTTCTGATTGAATAAGCTGAAGTTTTGTTTCACTGTATAGTGGGTTCCAATTTGCTAACGTCGTGTTTCAATCAGTATTAACATAACTGTGACCCACATACCTGACTGCACAACTTAGAGAAAGAAACGTTTATTGTAGATTTAGATTTCTTTGGGTAACAGGTTTTAGTGCATGTTAGGCTGGGTTAAGTCCGTGGAGCTCAGAGCATGGCAACAAAAAGTAGAAATGAGAGGAGGAAGCCTATGGACATGTGTATATATAGTCTCCAAGGCCACACCTCCAGGGACTCATCTCCTCACCCAGGACACATCTGCCTATATCACCTGCGTATATAAAATTATTAACCCATCAATCCATGTATCTATCATTGAGATTAAAACATTCATGATTTAATTATTTCATCTCTGAACACTTTTGCATTGCCAACATAGGAGTTTTCTTGTGGATATTCTAGAAACAAACCATAGAAAGTAGGAACCAAGGCAACAAGAACTATCTTGGGCTAATGGCTTTCAACCAGATACACACACACACACACACACACACACACACACACACACACACACACTGGAGATGGCACCCAGGGGCATTCTACCTCTGAGTGCACCCCCAGCCCCCTTTTTTTTATACTTTATTTTAAAACAGGGTCTCAGTTGCAAAAGGCCTTACTAAGTAGCTGAGTCTGTCCTTGAATCACAATCCTCCTGTCTCCCAGATAATATTTTTTAATTGATCTTTTATTTATCTTTGGTGATTTTTTTTTCAGATGATCAATCATGTATTTTCATTTTGTGAATCAACTAAGGATTACATGGAAACCATGGGACATAACAATAGCAAAATAAGCCTTATATGGTATTAGTTTCCTGTTTATTTTAATAATAGCTTTGCTACCTTCTTAGACTTGTGCCTTTCTTCACACGTGGGAGATAACCACTTTTTTGTCTTATATCGTCAGTTGAGAATGACGTCCCCAAAATCCTCTATTTCTGTTTTCCTTCTTTTCAATGATCTCTCCTAAGTTTCAATAATAATTTTTAAGCGCTTTAGAATTGGGAAAAATTGTTATTATTTACTGGGACAAAGGCCAAGTTACAGGTCCTGTCCAATCTTCTAAAATGACAAGATTGCCTTGAGATGATTGCTGAGTAGGTAACTAGGTCTAAGCCTTTAAGAACTTTGCTGTGCTGCAAATCTATTATTAAAAACAAAAGGTTCTGGCTCAAAAAAATTCTGATAATTATCAAAGACCAAGTAATCTTTGTTGACAGATTTTGGGGGACTGGAGAAGAGAATTAGGTTCTCAAACTCTCCTTTCAGGGAACTAAATATATGTGAAAGCTTCAAAAATCCCCTATGATAGTTCCATAGCACTGATTGGGAGAGGAAAAGAAGAGAGAGGAATGGTTTCCAAAGCACTTTTTAAAACGTAGATATATGCTGAATTCTTCAGATACTGTATGCCAAGTAGCATATTCTGTTCACATGATCTTTTGAAAAAGGCATAGAGAGCCGGGCGTGGTGGCGCACGCTTGTAATCCCCGCGCTTGGGAGGCAGAGACAGGAGGATCGCGCAGGTTCGAAGCCAGCCAGGCGCTGGCTTAGGAGACCCTGTTTCCAAATAAAAATGTAAAAGTAGGTCTGGGAGTGTAGCCCGGAGGTAGAAGGGCTTCCAGGAACCCCAGTACCACCAAAAAAAAAAAAAAAAAAAAGGCATAGAGAAGAGTGGTAGGTACTTGAGTCATCGTGAACTGATGCTCTTTCTCACTAATTGGTAATAGCTGAGCATATATATTAAGGAAAGACTTGCACGACCTGGGAAGAATCACATGAACTTAAAAACTAAGTTCCTGACCTAAAAAAAAGCTTATGCTAAATTGAAGAATGTACATATCCACATTTCAGACTTCAGATTTTTTAATCTACATTAAAGATAAATTTAGTTCATGGTAAAGTTTTTACATTTAAATAATTTGCCTTAAATTGAGGTGTAAGGGAGAAAAATCACTGCTTTTTAGCCAATAGAGTCAGTAAAACACAATATAAGATTAGATTCTTTCCAATCTTGATACTAGCCTTGGCTCTGGCCCACAATAGTTGTGTAAAATTGTGCCAACTTATTTCTTCTTTCTTGCCCTCAAATTGTCATCTTCTGGGTAAAGACCACACTTTTGCTTTTTTTCATTTCTAACTGCCTGTCATTCATGGTGCCAGAGTACAATGAGTATCAATCAATATCATTAAGTTCTTTTTATGCCATTGATAAAGTAGTTCTTCAAATTAGAACTAATTATGGGAACTAAACTATTTCTTCATGTTTAGATGGATTTTAGGATCTCTGTGTCCCAAAATATTCCTAGTCTTTTATATTTTAATTGGTACTAATACTTAAAATATCTGATCTCCAAATAACTGGACGAATATATCAGGACTTAGTCCTCATTATATAGTTTTTAAGGAAAGCGCAGGGAGGATATCCTAAGGGACAGCTCACCCTCAGCTTCATCTCTGTTTATACAATATTTTAATAGTTTGAAGAGATCCAAAAATGCAAGCAGAAAGAATATTTCTATCTTCTATTATCACGTGTCAAAACAGACACCTCTTTAAATAGAGGACTGCTTTGGAGTCCTGTTTGCTGGCTACAGATGCTGATCAGCTTTCTGTGGAATAATTTTTGTTTCAAGTATAAGAAAAAAACGCTTATAGCCATTAATGAGAACTCCCATGTGGAAATGATAAAGATCCCTGTTACATTCAGTCCACAGGCTACCCAGAGCCCTGGCTGTGTCCTCTGAAGTTTGAGTTTGATATTCTAGGCTGGTGCCTGTGGTAATTTAAACAAAGCATTGGAAATGATCTCAGCCATGCTAGTACAAATGAGTTTAATTGAAACATTTGGTTATAGGGCAAAAGCAAATCAAATATTGTGAGATGTTTCAATTTATAGTCATTGCTTCTCTTGAAAGGAAGGTTTCACATGCAATAATTTCATTCTAAGTTCCATTTGCTTCTCTGAGCTTTTAGAGAGCTCAGAATTGTCAATCAATTCATGTTGAATTTTTTTTGCCATCATGAGGGGTAATTAAATACTTTCATAGTATAGGAGGCATGAGTAATTTTATTATAGAAAATAACAAATGGGGTTTTGTATGGGGAAAACACCCAAATTTATTTTTCTAGCACTAGTAGTCAACTACAAAATGACATTTTGGTCAACAAATAACATTTTGGCAAATGATCATTTTAGTCTAGTCACCACATATAAAATCATGGTCCTATAAGATTATACTGAGTTTAAAAAATTCCCATCACCTAGAATTTTTTTTGGTACCTTTTCTATGTAGATAGGTTTACATAAACATATGTCATTCTGTCACAAATGCCTTTTTATTTTAGTAACATATTATATAGACGTATAGCTTAGGAGCAATAGGCTATACCATGCAGCCTACATGTGTAGTCAGCTATAGTATCTAGGTTTGTGTAAATCACACAATGATGAAATCAACTACTGATGCATTTTCCAAAACATTTGCCATTGTTAAGTAATGCATGAATGTATTTACATCTTATCTAAAAAATAAGGTAAATTTATTAGTATTTATGAAGCTTCTGAAGTTAATGATCTGGTTATTATAATGCTTATTTAGCATAGTCAATCAGAGTTATCCTAACAAAGAGCTGACTGTAAGGCAATGAGATTAGCCAGGCATGGTGGTGAACACCTGTAGTCCCAGTAATAGGGAGGCTGAAACATGAGGATTTCAATTTCGAGGCCACCCAAAGCAATTTAGCAATACCCTCAGCAACTTGGTGAGACATTGCTTTAAAATAAAAAGTAGCCCTGCGTGGTGGCGCACGCTTATAATCCCCCCGCCCCCGCTTGGGAGGCGGAGACAGGAGGATTGCGCAGATTCGAAGCCAGCCACGCTGGTAAGAGACCCTGTTTCCAAATAAAAAAGAATACAAAATAGGTCTGGGAGTATAGCACGGAGGTAGAAGGGTTTCCAGGAACCCCAGTACCCCAAAAAAATAAAAAGTAAAAAAAAAAGTAATGGGGATGTGGAGGGAACCATGAAAAAACTCACCAAGTGCTGTGCGCATTCATGTCACGATCACCGTGAACTACAATGTGATGTGAGATTATAACGCAACAATAAAAATAAGATAAATAAATAGCAAAAAAGGGAAGGAACTGTAATTCTGACACAAAGTGTTTCTAGGTTCAATTCGTAGTATTTCTTCCCTTCAAAATTAAAGAGATTAATAACTGAAACTTCCATTATACAAAATGATTACATTCTAGAGATCTGCAATATAATAGCATGAGTACAGTAAATACTGCTATATTATATATTTAAGAAGTTTGCCAAATTTTATGTAAGTGTGATTACCACAATAATTAATAATGATTTTTATGAATAAGGCAGTCTCCTGAGAGTAGTGGCAAATATACTAGCAGGTTATCATGAATAATAAACTGTAAGAAAACCATATATGCATTGACTACATGGTAAGATTTTTAAATTGCTAATATTTTTAAATTAAAACTGTTATCAACATTATTTTAAACAAATATGTTGTGAATTATATGCTTACATGTTATTATTAAAATTATAAATGTTTAATATGTGAAATATATATATATATATATATATATATATATATATATATATATATATTTTTTTTTTTTTTTTTTTTTTTTTTTTTGGGTGGTACCGGGGTTCCTGGAAGCCCTTTTACCTCCGGGCTACACTCCCAGACCTATTTTATATTTTTGAAACAGGGTCTCTTATGCCAGCGTGGCTGGCTTTGAACCTGTGCGATCTTCCTGTCTCCGACTCCCAAGTGCGGGGATTACAAGCGTGCGCCACCACGCCCGGCAAATATTTTCAGTAATGTAAATCAAGTGTCAAAAGTGCAGTTCAAGCACATCTTTAATAAGAATTTTAAAATTACAAAGGCTTTATTTATTTCAGCTTTCTTCAGCCTAATACATTTGTGTGTGAGTTAAAAACAACTATAAAAATATTAGTTTTACTAAACCTTATATTATAAAAATCTGTGGCTGAAAAAAAATGGATAGGCACTATGGTTTAAAAATATTCAATATGAGCACAGTCAACAATATAATGGTAAAATAGTCACATTTAGTGTAAGTCCTTATCAACTAGTATGAAAAATAAATTATCAGTATCAGATACTTATAGAAATTATCATTTAATAAATTATTTTTAAATTGTTAAGAGTAATTATTTGGCTGGATTTGGTAGCGCACACTTGTAATACCAGAATTTGGGAGGCTGAGAGTGGAGGATCGCAGTTCATGGACAGCCTCAGCTACTTAGTGAGGCCCTTTGCAACTCATTGAGACCCGGTCTCAACATAAAGAATAAAATAATAGGGCCGGGGATGTAGCTCAGAGGTAGATCACCCCTGGGTTCTATCCCCAGTACTGCAAAATAAATAAATAAATAAATAAATAAATAAATAAATAAATAAATAAATAGAAAAATAAAAACTAAAAAGAGTAATTATTAAAAACCAAAATATAATTACTCTAAATATTTTGTTGAATTAGCCTTTGAACATGGAATATTCATTGAATCTGATTTGACTATGTTAAAATAGAGTTCTACATTTGAAAAAAATATGAGGAGAGATACTGTATCAGTAGCAGACATCAATTTAATAACAGAATTATAAAACAGTGAATGAACTTCTAAATATCCATGTTCAGCCATGTTTAAATATCCATGTTCAGCATGATGGCTCATGCTTTTAATTCTAGTACTTGCGGGGCTGAGACAGGAGGATCACAGGTATATGGACAGTCTCAGTAACTTAATGAGGCCCTGTTTCCAAATAAAAACATAAATAGGGCTGGGGTAAATTGTCCCTGAGTTCAGTGTTCAAGTATAAAATGTTCTGAGTTCAATCCCCAGTGCCACAAATAAATAAATAAATAAGTAAATTTCCATGTTCAAAGGCTACTTCAACAAAATATTTAGAGTAATTATATTTTGGTTTTTAATAATTACTCTTTTTAGTTTTTATTTTTCTATTTATTTATTTATTTATTTATTTATTTATTTATTTATTTATTTATTTTGCAGTACTGGGGATAGAACCCAGGGGTGATCTACCTCTGAGCTACATCCCCGGCCCTATTATTTTATTCTTTATGTTGAGACCAGGTCTCAATGAGTTGCAAAGGGCCTCACTAAGTAGCTGAGGCTGTCCATGAACTGCGATCCTCCACTCTCAGCCTTCCAAATTCTGGGATTACAAGTGTGCGCCACCACATCCAGCTTAATAATTACTCTTAACAATTTAAAAATAACTTATTAAATAATAATTTCTATAAGTATCTGATACGATAATTTATTTTTCATACTAGTTGATAAGGACATACACTAAATATGACAACTATTTTACCATTATATTGTTGACTGTGCTCATAATGAATATTTTTAAACCACAGTGCCTATCCATTTTCTTTTCAGCCACAGATTTTTATAATGTAAGATTTAGTAAAACTATCTAATATTTTTATAGTTGTTTTTAACTCACACACAAATGTATTAGGCTGAAGAAAGCTGAAATAAATGGAAAGTTCTTTATTATTTTCCTTTGGGCATTTACTATGTAATATTTGGGAAGTACTTATATGTTAAAATATTATTTATTTATTTTCTAAAATCCAAAAGAATAAAAATGTATTTATGCATGAGACAATATATATATATTGCATATACCTAAATTTGCATATATATATTTATGCATAAGAGAAAAAAAGATATATAAATAAGTATATAGATCTGTGTATAAGAGCCAAAATAGACAGGGATATCCCATGTAGAGGAGTCAATTTTTAAAAGCATATCATTGCTATATTATTTAAAGAAATTTAAAGAAGAAGAGGAAGAAGAAGGTGGCAATGAAAGACAAGGAAGAATAGAGCAGGAAAAAGAGCCAATATACTTCCATGTAGTCAACTTCTTAATTCGTGCCTTGTATCTACACAACTGACTCTCTCTACCTACCCTCTAAATCATGCTTTGATTTGTTGCTCATATACCCATTTATTACTATAGACTTTCATTTTAGAACTATCATAATTTAATACCATTATGTCCCATCATCCTATACACAGAATACCTGTAGAAAGCCATAACATTTTATAGAACACCTACAGAATTGTTCAAGTTTTTAAAGTGTTCTGTATATAGGATGATGGGACATAATGAATTAAATTCCAAAATCTGTGTTGCTCACAGTCTTATATAAATAAAAGTATTTATTTCAGAAAGAATATATCAAGTTAATTCCATGTGTATTTAAGCTACAAAACTCCTGAACAGTTATAGTTGCCAACTCAGCTTTGCTATGCCCTCAAGCTCTAAGTGTCTAAAAATTGTCACTCTAAGAAATATCTTTTCTTTCTTACCTAATGTCACTCTTAAAAATAGCAATATAATTTTAAAAAAAATTTTGGGTGCATTATATTCATACATCTTAATGGGATGCAAGATAGTGGAGACATACATGCACGCAATATACTTTTTATAAAAAGACAATAATTTTAAATTTACATCTATAAATTTAATAGATAATTTGGAGAAAACCACACTTCTTTGAGCTACTGGATAAAATATCAAGCATATGAAAAGCAACAAGTGAAGCTATAAATAATAATGCTTCATATACAACTAAGATAAAAGTGTGACTTCCTGGGCATATAACTTGGTGTAAAGTTCACTATTTATAATCCAGAATAGGTACCTCATCTAAATTTAAGTCATGTGCCAAAAAGCCACCATAGTGGATAACTCAGCTCTAGACAATCTGACATGGTCTCTTGAATACACTACATAGTCATATCCTTCTTTTGCTTCCAAAGATAAGAGGAAACTTGCCCAGTTATTCCCTGAGTCTCAATAACTGCATTTTATTTTAAAGTCTGATACCACCTGTTAGTGGATTCATTTCTCAACTGAAACCTGCTTGGCTTCTAAGTCACTGAGCAGTTTAGAAAGTCTTACCTTTTCAGTAGTACTCTGCAATAGTCAGCTCTAAATTTGTCACTAGATAGGTGATGTGGGGGGAAAAGTTTAATTCTAAGCTCTCTTTTCATGCTTAATCCTGACATTTTATTTCTCTGTCTGATAAAACTATGAAAAATATTTTGATATCTACCTCATTAGAAATACTTAATTGGAAATAAAATATGGAACAGCAACACACACATTTACATGCAAAACATATTTTTAAACATATGACTCAATTCAGAATCGCCTTCTCAGCATAAGAACAATGGCTGCATTAATATTCCCACGCCAACTGACTGGTGCCGAAACCAGCTCACATACTGTTGAGAGTCGAGGAAAGAGGAAAAGTACAAGCAAGAAAGGCTATGTGGCATTTAACATGTATCATTTAAATTTTTCAAAAGAAAAACACACATATATCATGGCGTAGGAAAAATTTGAATGTGTATACATGAAAGCGTTTTTAACAGTAATTCTATCTAGATGATAGCCTTTCTAATGATGCTTCCAACAGGTTCACAAATTTCAGAGGAACTAAATTATAAAAATAGGATATATTTTGCATGTGTAATGAAAAACGCTTTTAAAAATAAAATAATGAATGCATGTACACATGTTCCAAGGGATTTTAGATAATCTAATATGTAACATTTCACTTGTGCTGCAATTTCCTGCATGAACACATTAGACACATACCTAAAAGACACAAGGTTTTATTACATCGCTGAAGTTAGCTTTTTTTTTTTTTCTTTTTTTTTTTCTTTCTTTTTTATGGTGGTACTGGGGTTCCTGGAAGCCCTTCTATCTTCAGGCTACACTCCCAGACCTATTTTTACATTTTTATTTAGAAACAGGGTCTCCTAAACCAGCGCGTGCGGCTGGCTTCGAACCTGCGTGATCCTCCTGTCTCTGCCTCCCAAGCGCGGGGATTACAAGCGTACGCCGCCACGTTCGGCCTGAAGTTAGCTTTTTAATTTGGACATAATGTTGAAGTAGAAATGCCTGTCACTGCCTTTTTCCCTCTCACACATTCACCACTTAAAACTATTTTTCCCCAGTTTCTAGTCTAGCATGTCTGTGAATCAGTAGTTTCTGGTCATTCATCTTAAACACAGTTTTCCTTTCTTTGTGCCTTAGATTCCATCATTTGGCCGCAATAGTCTATATTCTGTGGCCATTTGATGTTCTTCATCTCATACTCTTGACTATTCCCCTCATTAGCAGGGAGGATTATTCACTTAATTAACATTTGCAGAGTATTTATTAAGAACCTGGTGTACACTAGGTATCTGTGCTGTGGTAGTCAGGAGAAAGTACTGCCCTCTTATTTGACCCTGAGGAAGCCATTTTACCTTTCTCAGTGTTAACTTTTGCTTTCGTTATTTGAAGTCAGTGAAAAGTTTATAGAGACCCACTTGAACTATAGACCTGTGGATTTACAGCTTCTTTTATATTAACTCAGAAACAGAAGACTTGCCTGTACTCACTGTAAAACAAACAAGCAAACAATAAAGGTTTTGGAGAAAAAAGAGGAGGGAAAGAGGACTGTTAACAACTAATTCAGAATTTCTCTGTGCCTTGTAATAGTCCTTTACTATATCCAAGAATAAAGGTGACAAGGGCAATTATGTTTTCTACTAATAAACACACAAATATTTGTATTACTTTTTATTGAAATTCTAACCATCATTGAATAGAGTTGAAAAAATCAAAACAGAAAGCATCACATGGGTGTCTCCTAGCACAATGGCCACTGGTACCCAGGAATGAGACTACATACTATATGTCATTTTTGTGCAGCTATCCTTGTGTTCCTGGGCACACAAACAGATACCGAAAACTCTGTGTATTTTTTATACTTAAATGAAACTTCTATTTTCATTGTACAGAATGTCCATGTGATTGAAAGTGTGACTCCCACTTATGTCATTAAGTGAGTTTCTTCTTGCTAAGAAGATCATTAGTAGAGCCAGATTGCCTGTGTTGTGATGTTAAGAGTGTATGGTCATAAAAGCATGTCTCAGGAGATCAAGTTAATGGTCTGAGAGGTTAGGATGTTGGTCAAAGTAGGAAATAGAAGATAGAGTCATGAGAGAAAGAGAGAGATTGTGAATTCACATAGTCTAGTAACTATTGTCATTAAGAAAGAACTATAAGCACTGCACTCATAAAATTTACAAGAAAAAAATGCAAGAAAATGGCTCATCCATAGTTAATGGTGCTATTTTTCTGTAACATTGGAAAGATTAAGGGACCTGCCATCTCTAAAAAATATGGTAAGTAAAGCCTGTTGTGCAGATTGGGAGATTTAGTTACAGAGTTGTGCCTTGCAAGACAGCTGTTTCATGATGGACTTAATTTGGGGGGGAGGTTTTGCAGGACATGGAAGGATTTTTCAGAATGGTTTGCTTCGTGCTATTTGGTGTAATTTCCTTAGTTGCCCCTTAAGAAAATCTTCAATAAAGATGTGCATAATTTTTCAGAGCTTTTAGAGTTGTTATGCAGTTATTTGTTTGGATGCTTGTGCTGAGAACAGGCCATTTCTATGAGGAGAGCAAAACAAGCCAGGTTTACTCAGGTTATCCATTAATGTTGGTGAAGTGGAGCAATGAAGTACAAGTTTGCAATACTAACTTTTAAGTGTAATATGCAAAACTTACAAAGTATCTTTCCTATTGCCCTCAGAACAGTAATGATTTCTGATCTAAAATGATATGCAACCAATTCAGAAAACAGGTTTTATTATTACCATCTGCTTGTGGGGTGTATTGGAGACTGCTTCTGTGCCCCTAATTGAATGATTTCAAACCATTTCAGACCAGCTTATATATTTCTCTCCACCTGGGAGTATTGAAGGCCAAAGCATGATGATGAAAATTATTATTAATTTTAATAGTGTGGAATTAAGTAATATGAGAGGACACCTAAATGCCAATTAAGAACATTTAGTTTCAAGGGAAAACAAATCTTTCTGAATTTAAATTTTTATAAAATACTTTAAGTGTTTGAGATTATGCCCACTGATTTAGAGAATCTCAAATATACTTTACCACTTTGCCATTTTGGACTTCTCAATTAAGCACACCAATTATTTTGAAAGCCCTTTAGTTGGCTCATTGAAGACAAATTTCACTTTTTTTTTGGAAGTGATTTTCATAGCAAAGATTCACTCTTCCGTCCTTTTCACCAAAGGTCTTAACTCCATGAAAAAGTCTGAGACTCAACATCATAACTTCTGTCTCAGGAAGCCAGGGAAGGATGAGAAGATCATATGAAGGTTTTGGCATTATCACAGACTTGAATTCAAATAGTGTTAAATATTAGTCTCAAAACTTTCTATTTGATATTTTTATTGGTGAATTATAACTATACATGATAGTGAGCTTCATAGTAATACATTGATACATGCACACACTAGGATTTGGTCTGTTTCCTTCCCCATATTTCCTCTTTTCCTTCCCTCCCCCTCCCCATGCATATTAGAGAGATGTGTAGTGTTACATTCACATATTCATATAACATTATTTGATCCATTTCTTCCCCTATATCTGTGCTTCCCCCTCTCTATTCCCCCCACCTCCATCTCAGTTATTTTTCTTTTTTCTACTGGTTTCTCTTTGAATTTACATGAGATACTTTTTCTTTTCTTTTTTCTCTCTAGTTTCCACATATGAGAGAAATAATTATCATTTTAACCATGAAATTGCTGTATATTGCTTAACTTTTTATTTCCCTATATCCATAAGACATTGTATTTATATTTGAATATGAAATTTCCATATAGTTTCTTTGAGATCTTTGTGTAGTTTAAAATATTTGTATGTAGTAGTATGCAAATCTCAAGAAACTATATTCAATAATCTATGTATATGTTTTGATTTTTAAAGATTGAAAATTCCAAGTACGTCTATTATTGTTTCCAAACATAAAATATTGGTTTGTTCTTTATCTGATTATATGGAAGTATAATTCTAATAAAATTATCCATCTTATAATCTAGGGAGAGTTTATCTTTCAGTTAAAAATAATCTTATGTGGTAAAAAAGGCTCTCCTCCTAAAAAAAGATTGCATGAATATTTGATGATTGTACTTTATGTTGGCCAATACCCTCTATTAAAAGCAAACTATTCTTTATTTTTTTTTCAGCTAGAGTTAGCATTTTCTTACTGAAGTGCTGTCGGACCACTTTCCTTTGCAAAATAATATATATATATATATATATATATATATATATATATATATATGTGTGTGTGTGTGTGTGTGTGTGTGTGTGTGTGTGTGTGTATCCATATATATGTGTGTATATACATACATATATATGTGTGTATATATATACATATACATACATGTGTATATATTGCTGCAAAATAATATTACAAAATAAAATATATTGCAAATTAACATATATATATTCATTACTTGGATGTACATGAGACTATAGGCATGATTTTCATTTAATCCTCCTGCATATGATTTTAGAATTCTATTACTTCACTCATCCAGGGCCAAAATATACCATGGTCAATAAATAAAGTGAGGTTAAAATGTGTGCTTCCCCATTGACCTGAGCAGTTTCTAGTCTATAATATTCTGACCCTGAGTATCCAGTGGTCCCAGTCACGTTGGATGTGGGGGGGGGGCTCTGGAGGAGGAGCCAGGAGGATGAGAGTGTGAGGACAACTACGGATGTACTGAAAGGAAAGGGTCGGAGAGCTGGACAGCAAGAGCGGGAAGCAGCCAAGAACTGCAAGACTTCCCTAGAAAGGCATTCAGATTGTCCTGATGGATGTTGCATCATGGGTGTCTATTATCTTTAACTCAGTCTTGGGAGAAGTTAAAAGAATAAACATTAAGCAAAAAACAGACATTACTGAAACATTGGGATGAGGTTTCATGTGATTCTTCATCCTTTTCATCTAAGCAGGCATTAACTTTGTCTGCTTAATGCATCTGACCACAGAACTCTGCTTTCTGTGAAACCAAAACCAGTAACCTAAACATACTTCTGTGCACAAAGGAAAACTCTCAATACTTTGAAGAATCTCAGATCCTCCATCCTGCTTGCCTCCTATTATCTCTCCACTACGCTAAACCCTGAAGTACTGAGAATTAAACTTAAGTGAATCTCTGAATTACACCCCTGGCCCTTTTTGTTATTTTTTAAACAGGTTCTCACTAAGTTGCTGGATGTCTTAACACATTGCCAATTGTGGCCTTGAACCTTCATTTTTCTGTCTCTGCCTCCCTAAGTACTGAGATTACAGGCATGTGCCGCCATACCTGGCTGCCTGCCTATACCTTTTGAGTGCCTTTTCTAGTGATGCCACACTGCTTCCTCTAACATCTTTTTACCATAGTCTCAGGTACAAAAAACTCATGTGCCTTCTTTTTTTTAAAATTTTTTATTGGCGTCTTGTAGTCATACATCTTAATGGAGTACAAGACGGTAGAGGCATACATGCACACCCAATTAGCCCTTACCAAATTCCTTCCCCATTTACTCCCCCTCTCTCCTTCTCATGTGTGGCTTAGTGATTAACTTTGAAATTCTCTAATGCATATAATGTACGTTATTAACTAATGTGTTTTCTAGAAACTTTGGCTTCATATGCTCCTATATAGGAATTATTTTCTCTGCCTCTCAATAACTGAACTGCCAAGTCTTTCTTCCGAAGAAACTAAGGGACAGAGTTTAAAAAGCAAATAACAAAACATCAAAGCAAAATTTTTGTTTGTATTTTAAAATCAGCAGCGGTGTTCACTTTATACATTATAGGAATTCAAATTTATCAAAGTCACACAGCTGGCAGAAAGGCAGAGTTTGGGAGGTCCTTAGTAGAGGGTGGCTGTGTATACAGCATTGTGGAGGAACTAAGTTCTAGCTACCATTGGAGCAAAGACTGGATTAGTGAAATAATCCTGTTACGTGGAATGGAGTAGAAGTGGAATGCTTTCTAGAAGTTTAGTAATCCAATAATAAATGTGCATGCCTCAAGATAGCACAAATGTTTGCCATGTGAACATATAGCTCCTAATCTAGTATTAAGTTAAAATCAAAATCAGGACAAAACCTGTGCAGCCATCTTCTTGAGATGCTCCAGGTAACTGGTTGACAGTTTTTTTGCCCCATAAACAAATCACCTCTGATAAGAAAAAGAGGCTGAAGAGAAGTATTGTAGAGTATCATACGGTGATTTTTAGTCACCATGAATGTTTTTTCTTTAGAATTTAAGAAATCTTTCCTTCCTGTTGTTTACAAAATTGGGCTTGTACAATCAACAGTGATAAAAAACAGAGGATGTGTTCTGGCATTCCCTATATCTGGGTTTAAAACTGCACCTCAGCAGGGAGTGGTGGTACACGCTTATAATCCCCGCACTTGGGAGGCTGAGACAGGAGGATCACCCAGGTTCGAAGCCAGCCTCAGCTGGCTTAAGAGACCCTGTTTCCAAAAATATAAAATAGGTCTGGGAGTGTAGCCCAGAGGTAGAAGGCCCCTGGGTTCTATCCCCAGTACCACCAAAACCAACCAACCAAACAAACAAACTGCACCTTTCCTAATTACTTTATCCCAGGGGCACTACTCAAAACTCTGTCATTGTTATATGGAAAAGGAAGATAACAATGCCTTCCACAAAAAAATTAAAATTATATGTGTGATAACAAATGTAACATTATTTATCCAGATGACCTGACACATTAGGGGTTAAATAATATACTCTCTAGAATTGCTTCTGAAACAATTCTTATAAGTAAAAAATTCTAAATTTCATCTTAGAGTATTTGCCTAGTATTCATAAAGCCCTGGGTTCAATCCCCAGTAGAAAAACAGGAAAAAAAAAACTAAAAATACATCAATTGATTTCAAAGAAACCTATTTGGACAAAAGACAGCTATGTATGAAGATATTAAGATACACTTTATCTGACAAAAGCAATGATAGCTGTTATTGTTGAATTTTTAAGATCCCATGAAAATTAAAAAAAAAACATAAAAGCTTTCTTTGAGTCTTAGGCTAAGAACAATACATTTTAGAAATGTTATACTTGTGATGAGTTTTGGAGGAGAAGAAAGAGAACTCTATGGCAACTGATGAATCACAGTAGACATTAGAAAAAATAAGAGACCAAAGAATGAAAACTGAACAACTTAATTTTCAAAACAAAAGCATGAGAAGAAGAAAATCATAAAATATAAATGGAATAGCTAAAAAAACATTTTCATCAAACATTAAAAAAATGGCCTGTGAATTATAATAACAACTTTATCTAAATCTCTAGGACCTTTTCCAAGCTACTCTATAATTAAGAATTTGTAAAATTTTGCTCATTACAATTCCTTATCAAGTTATTAATAATCAAAATAATATATTTTGTTTATAATCTCACAATGAATCATTTAAAATTGGTTTTCTAAAAGTATTTTAAAAAGCTACTGATAATTATTGTTTTGAGAACCTATTCATGCCCTGGTAATAACTGTTCTCTTCAAGTAAAAATATTTAAGATAAAAAATAATTTTGGCCTTTTTTATAGGGTGGGAGGAGTCAGGTGCTTTTCAATGGAGAAAAGAAATCTGTGTTGCTTCTTTGAGAATTGCAGAGAGAAGCGACGGGGTCTTAGTTTGAAGGGGATCTTAGGCACCTACATTTGAGGGATAAGGTCTCTGAAACCCAAAGAGGTAAACTGTCCTCTGTATGGATATTCCAGAAAAAGAAAAAATGAGAGAAGAGATAAGTGAGAAGCATCTAATCAAGTTAAAAAAAAACTAATTTGAATCAAAGATGCACTTGAGAATAGAAAGAAACTTTGTCAGAATCAACAACACAATCAGGCTTCAGAAAAGTAAGAACCATGTCTATGCAAATAGGTGTCTGAGTATAGATGGTGGCAAAGGAGAAGGAGTGGAAACTTGAGCTTCTCTGCATGGCTCTGAGCAGAATTATAAGGAAAACAGCTTTTTTCTCACAAGTGTGGAAGATGTTTGACTAATCTCTGATTGCTATTTTGCCCCCATGGTCTTGCCTATTATTAGGTTTCCTGGAAAATCAGATTCTTTCATTTGCTGTGGCTATAATCGTATGAATTACAGGTTTCATTTAGACTCATCTCACCTTTCCTGGTGGGAAGTGTCCTTCTATCATTTTCAGCAGACAAAAATAACACTTCCTCATGTGAGTGGAGAATCAAGGATGTTCAATTACACAGCTGAATTCTGTCATTCTTGGCATCTGAAGACCCTGTACCTTATCCAAAGTTGTGACTTGATGAGAAAATTCATTATCCATGTTTGATCTCTTTGGGGTAAGTTATTAAAACCTGCTATAACCTACATTCTGTGTTATACCTTTGCCTCCAAAGGCAATTATGCTTTATAAGAATCTTTAATTGTTTAATCTTATTTTTCTTTTCTTTTTTCCTGTGTGTGTGTGTGTGTGTGTGTGTGTGTGTGTTTTCTGGTCCCTAGATCACACATCCTTTGAAAATAGAGCCCTCCTATTTATATTTTATTCACCAAAGTCTACAAGCCAAGCATGGTGGCACATGTATGTAATTCTAGTACTTGGGAGGCTGAGACAGGAGGATCACAGGTTTAAGGAGAGCTTCAACAAGTAGTGAAACTTTCATCAGCCTAGTGTGACCCTGTTTCAAAGTAAAAATAAAATAGGACTGGGGGGTGCAGCTGGGAGGTAAAATGCGCCAGGCTCCAATGACCAGTACTACAATAAATAAATAATAAATAAATAAGGCAAAACTACAATGTGAAGAGCTCAGATCTTGTGCTTAGTAAGTTTGTTGAAAGAATAAACATTAATAATTAGAGCAACCTGAAGTTCTAGTCAAGTCTGTCTTATGGTAATATTTTCCACATTACACATCTTCTGAAATATATTTTAAAACTCAATTTCAAAAGCTGAAGTGTTCAGGGCATGAGTGTGGTGAGGAAAATTTGGCTAGACCTTATCTCAAAATAAAAAAGGACATGCTGGATTCAGGCACAGGCTGAGACAGAAGGACCACAATGTAGAAGCCAACCTTAACAGTCATCAAGGTCCTTAGCAAGTTAGTGAGGCCTTGTTTAAAAGTAAAATAGGTCAAGGGGTATAGCCAGAAAGTAGAATGTTCTTGAGTTTAATCTCCAATAAAGAAGAAGAAGAAGAAGAAGAAGAAGAAGAAGAAGAAGAAGAAGAAGAAGAAGAAGAAGAAGGAGGAGGAGGAGGAGGAGGAGGAGGAGGAGGAGGAGGAGGAGGAGGAGGAGGAGGGAGGAGGGATGGGTATTTGGCTCAGTGATAGAGTGCTTACCTAGCATGTGAAAGCCCAATACTAGAAAAATTTAAAAAGCAAAGGTGCTATTCAATTATAAGGTATTTATAATTAAAGCTAGACCATTCAAGCAAGGGATGCTCCTGAGTTTGGTTATATCTAACTCTTTTCTTCTCAGTATCATTAGGGACACTTTAGGAAGTTGAATTCACAATGGTATTTAAAGGAACAGAAATGCAGGGATGGGCTGTTCCATATTTAGGAGTATAAACCCAAAAGAATAAGAAAGATTTGGATAAAGGTTCTGATAGAAAAGAAAGTATTATGGAAAATAAATATGAATAATGTAGCTTCTTTTTATTATTCAATCTGCTGTTTGTTTTATTAAATAGGTGTGTTCTACAATATGAAATAGCTCACAAGTTTTTAAAATAGCCTAAGGATTTAAACATTTAATGATAGAGAATTATTAACTTAAGTCATAACCCCAAACCAAAGAGCAGGTTTCCTTTAGCTACCAAGAATTTGGAAGCAGTGAAAGCTGAACTCTATGGAAAAGTAATGAGGTTCACACATTGTGTGTGTATTTTTATAGATATCCTTCAGGCATGAAAGTTTATCTTTTCACCAGAGGCTACAATTAATATTTCAAGGCCAAATTAGAACTCCTCACCTGAGGTGGAACAGAAGACCCCAAGGAAAATATTGTCAGGAGAAGCACATATAAAAAGACAAGTTGCTGAATGAAAATGTACCTTTAAAAAGTACAGAAAGGTTCAAGTAGAAAGGAAAGTACTACTGGCTTTTTCTTGAAAAATGTAATAGAAATTCCTGCCGGGTTCCTTCTGTCTGTGTGATTTAAAATCTAGATGGGGTACATTCCTTCAGAGATGGGCTACCAAACCACTTGGGAGGCTTTGACTATAAAACACAGAACCAAGAAAAGTCACGCATAATTTGAGACAAAATATTCCCCTACAATACAAGGTAGTCTTCCCAGATTCCCAGTTTCATCTAATTCCCTAGTCCATAAAAGACAACCAGACATCTAACTATTGATTGACAAAGAGAAAATCAATTTTCCTCCATCTTACCCTATAAACAGAAGATTCCTGAGCAATTAAGAATTCTCACATTTAATAGTCATTTCAGAACAGAGCACAGAGGTACATGCTTGTAATTCCAGTACTTGGGAGTCTGAGAAAGGAGAATTGCTGGTTTGAGACTAGTCTCAGCAATTTAGCAAGGCTCTCAACAACTTAGTGAGACCCTCAACAACTTAGTGAGACCTTGTTTCAAATTAAAAACTAAATAGGGCTGGAGGTATAGCCCAGAGGCAGAAGTCCCCAGGTTCAACCCCCAGAACCACAATCAAACAATTGATCAATGAATCCAGAAATAGTCATACATAAAGTTCCAATGATAACTCTGGTATCTAAGAATTAAGATAAACCTTTCTTTTCAACTAAACTATACTGAAATTAATATAATTTTATATAAGCCTTTTCTTTAATGGTGTCATTGTATTTAGCCATCCATACTCGTAATAGATTTATCAAAGATGTTGGCAATCTATTGCTGCTTTTTCATGAAATAAGAATGGCTTTCATGTTTTTAAGTGGTTGAAAAACACTCAAAAGAAAAATGATATTTCACAGCATGTAAAAATGATGTGAAATATAAATTTTGGTGTCCTTGACTGAGATTTTGTTGGAACAATGCCATTCTCGTTTATTCACTGTTTAATATTGTCTACGGCTGCTTTTATCCTGTAGCAAACAACTAGTTACAACCAAGAGTGAATGACCCATTTACTATGACTAAGTTTTTTTCTATCAAATCTTTACAGAAAAAAATTGTTGATACTCAATTTATAAAAATTCGGATCTCTTAGAACAATGCCAATTTCAAATATTATCTTTTATTACAAATGTATGTGCCCTAAGCGCTTGAAAAATATATACTCTTTAACAGTGAACATCCTTATGAATAATTTAAACTGATTTGTCTTTCAAAATAATTAATTTCATAGCATGAAATAGCACTTGGAAAGAAATTTATTGTTTTCACAGGGTTTGTTTCTGTGGTCCTAGGGGGCTGAAGTCAAGAGCATTCTACCTCCAAGTTATACCCACAGCCATTTTATGTTTATTTGTTTTGAAATAGGGTCTCCCTAGGTTGCCGAAGCTGGTTTTGAACTTGTTACCCTCCAGGTGCATGACATCATGCCCAGCTTGTTTACTCAGTTCATGTTTCTCAATTTCAGCCCAGTGAGAAGTCCAAATTTTAACCCATGTTTATTCCACATCAAAAGACAAGAGGCTCATTTGTAGTAAAACACTTTTAGGAATAATGTGATTGAGTTCTCATTCAACAGCTGCACAAGTAGTATGAGCTGTGCTGAGGAAATGTCTGAGGTTTTCTCGAGTGAACGGGGCATTGGCAATTCATGGAATGAGGAGTCACATTTCTTTTCCTCAAAAAAGTTTCAACAGATAGAAGAATGCCAGTTGGGGTCAAAGCACAGTGTTTGTTTCCTACATAATATGGTTCTTTGGTTTCTGCACCAAGGTGGAAGCTACTCAAACATTTTTGGTAAAAGAAAAAATAAGTGCAGAATTGTTAGTGTTTTACAAAGACAAACTGGTTCATTTTTAAAACAATTATTTTCCCAATTCTATATGCTTTCTAATTTGAATAGTGATAGTATAATTATAATAAATGTTGTTTCTGTAGATGTTAAATTGGTTGGTGTTTTACTAGGTATTGAACCTAGGGGAATTCTCTGAGCTACACACCCAGTCCTATTTTATTTTTAAAATTTGAAATAGTTTCTCAGTAAGGTGCAGAAGGCCTCTCTAAGTTGCCAATGCTGGCCTCAAACCTGCAATCCTCCAGTCTCAGGCTCCTGAATACTAGAATTACAGGTGTATGCCACCATGTTTAGCTTGTAGATGTTATTTTTATTAATCTTATTTATTAAAGAGATATAAAAATCCCTAAATTGAAATAATCATAGTATGAAATCTCAGTACATAAACTATGATGTTTTAGGCATGATCGAGTAATAGATTAGTGGTTGGTAAAGTACACAAGAAACGTTGGTATATTTAAATTAACCAGAATCATGGTTGCCAAGTGGAAGAATGGAAATTTAATTTATGAGCCAAAGGAGAACCATTAAAAGTTTTTGAGCTAGACAATGACATAATCAGAGCTGTGCTTTCGGAAGATTGGTTTGGCAGCAGGAAGGATTGGCTGAAGAAGAGTCTTGAAGTGGAGAGATAATTTAAGGGAAGATAGCATTTGCCCAAATGAGATGTAATTGAGTTCTGAAATGGAGATGCCCAAGGGAATTGACAGCAATGAGCAGATGAGACATACTTATGGGTCAGACCTGGTGGGATATTGTTACTAACTACATAGAAGAGGTGAGAGAGCAGAAAGTGTCAAAGCAGTTTCCGTGGTTTAGTGCTATGTAACTGGTCAGACTTGGGTCCCATCAATATAAATAGAAAGCAAGGAAAGAGGAACAGATTTGAGAGTGACGTGGAAATGCAATATTAACTCTAAAGTGAGGAGCAATAGTCTAGATTTAAGTCCACGAAGGACCAAAGTGACGCCATGACAGGCTTCAGTTAAAGCTTAAGTAGAGTAGGCCTAAGTTTCTGTCCAAAATTAAGTTCCTGTTCCCCTGTAACCTTTGCCCTCTTACCTGGAAAGAAGCTGCCAACTGCACTAATCTGCTGTTCCCCTACCAACAGCCAATCGGTGCAGTGTCTATCCGGGTCTGGAATTCGCAGGTATCCCAGGCAAGGTCTCTCTGCCTGGAGTTAGAGACCCCCACCCATCCTGACCATTCCTGAGATAAGCTTCCCAAGGTGAGAAAAGTAAGCCAATGGGGGGGGGGGGGAGGCAGCAGACTTATGTGTTAAAATATCCAATCAATGCAAAGGTGGGTTGGGCAGTCTTTCTTGGAGGATATAAGCTTTGTTCTTGGGGCACAAAGGGTTGTCCTCCGAGACCCGCATGGAGAGACCAAGCTCGAGCTTGAGGAAATCCCTCTTGCCTTCTTGCTTCAGAACTTTTGGCTCCTGGTGGTCCCTGGCAGATAATGGACTGACATAATACCACAGTGCAGGTCCGTTGAAAACACTGAGTTAACTAGGCAAGTGCTGAAACACCGCAATGACTTCTTTAACTATACTGCTTATAGATTTGCCTCTCTGGGGCACATAGGACCAGGTATCAATAGAATTATATTTTCACAGGATTTGGAGTTTAAGGTATTTTGCTAATATAAATTAACAGATATAGAAAGATTAAATCCTTCTTAATCAATTTAGCACCCAAGAAGTAAACTGGATAATAAAAGTTTGATATATTCACAGATCCATTGGTTTCCAGGTATGATCATGTCTCTTTAAAATCCCACAAGAAATGTGTGTTTGTGTGTGTGTATGTGTGTGTGTGTGTGTGTGTGTGTGTGTGTGTGTGTGTGTGTTTGTGTGTGAGAGAGAGTAAGCAAGCACACAGGAACTACCAGGATCCATCTGCTGCTTGTCTGGCTCAGAAAAATAACCAGTGTGCTCAATTGTAAAATTATCACTCCAACTACCTTAGTCACCAGCATCTAGGACCATGTATCATAAATAATTTTAATAATTCTAAACCTCAAGAATGTAATAAATTATGAGCTTTTCATCAGAAGACATAAGGATCAATAGAAGCAGAGGGATTCTACATAAGCACATTCCATAATTACTGCTTAGGACTGAATAAATCAATTTAATACCACATTTAAGAAAAAAATTCAAAATGTGTTTCCCCCCAGATTTATTAGAGTAATGGTATGTTGGTTCATGGTTCCATCCCATCTCATCTTTAATATAACCTTTTAAGGAAATTTAATTTCAACTTCAAAAGGAGTTACATAAAACATCAATTCTCTATAACTGGATTTGACACATTTATGCTTTACCCCCTGAAGGAGATGAATCAATCATTCTGTTAGTTCTCAATTTATCTTATATTTTCAGTGAGCCAGCAACTTAAATTTATCAGGCTTCTTTAACAATTAGATAATAAATAGGTATTCAAAATTTTTCCCTTGGAATCTAATAGTTTAGATAATGAGACTAAAATGAAACACATGATGCATGTCAAGCTGGCCACTTCTTTCAAATTTAATAAACCTTTTTTAGAATAATTAAGAATGCCCATATGCTGATCACCTAAAAAGTCTAGAATCATTGAACACTTTATGTTCAATGACAAAATGAGTAAAAAAGACCATGTGGATTATTATATCTATTGTAAAAAGCAAATTAAGATGAATGTAGACCATAACAAAAATACATATATTTGTTTTATGGTGTGTTTGTGTGTATGTATGATTTAAAAGTCAATGTTCTTCTAATAATTGTTTGCAATGATAAAAGAGAAATGTTTAACAATTAACCACAATAAATTCTTCAAAGATTAAATAACTGATGGTGTTTTTGAAAAAGAACAAAGAATCTTGATAAAACTCATGTTGTCTAGCTTTTCAAGGCTTTCTTAGTGTTCTTGTCAACTGAGTATTGTATTTTTGTGTTTTAAAGCATGTGTGAGTTCCACTATTTTATAAGAAAATAAAATGAGAGCTATATCACTGCACAATGAAAATAATCAGCATAAATATCAGGAAGCTTCTACAAAAGGAGAAATATCCAGTGTTAAAGCAACTTACCCTTAATGCTCAGAGAACTTCTTTTACTATCAAATTAGCAATAAAAATCCATTTGCCAAAGAATGTCCAGAAACTCAGAGTAAAAAGGAAAATAGCATGTTGGTCATATAAACTTCTTACCCAAAGACTTAGCGGAGAGGCAAATTTAGGCCCCTTTCTTTCCTTTTTCAGATCAAAGGGTTCCTCAATGGCATAGCCTCCTGACCCAGGTTTCTGAGCATCCCTGGCCCTCACTAGAGTTAAACCTCAAAAAAAAAAAAAAATCAAGATATTTTAAAGCAAATGATTTTTTTTCTGAGGGAATCATTTGGAGAGATTATCATGCCCTTTTATGTCAGGTAAGTTTTTATTCTTGGCACCTGGCAAATAAGTTTCCTATTCTTAATTTCTGTTTTTATTTTTTTAATTCTGACAAAAATTTGTAGAAAACAAAGAATTTGTTTTCTAATATTGGGACTTTAAAAATATTTTTCTGCTATTTTAATCATTTAAAATATATTTAATATAATAGAAACCTGAAAATGGAATGATCAGATTCATCTTTTATGAAATATTTATAATAAATTAAGAATTTGACATCAAGAATAGGTTTTTATTTTTATTTTTTTTATTTTTTGGTGGTACTGGGGTTCCTGGAAACCCTTTGTCAGGCTACACTCCCAGACCTATTTTATATTTTTATTTGGAAACAGGGTCTCTTAAGCCAGCGTGGCTGGCTTCGAACCTGCTTGATCCTTCCTATCTCTGACTCCCAAGCGTGGGGATTACAAGCGTGCGCCACCACTCCTGGCCTAAGAATAGGTTTTTATATTCCTCAGCCAAACAAAGCAAAATCACAGAATAAGAATTTCATACAACTTGTAAATATGAGCTTATATGCTGAATTTTTACCTAATGCTAAAAAAACAAGCTGATCTCCAAAATCTTTGTAATGTATCTTCAGAGTTTAAAAACTTTCATTAAACTATTGCTAATTCATAGAAGTTCTAGCCCCAAACTGGTATATACATACATATCCCAATTCATTGTCTCCCTTTTGCACCAGTATTGGGAAGAGGCTTCAATATGTATTAAAGTACCAGTATTGGGAAATATTTTCAATTTTTAAAATATATCTTTGGTAGTAAAAAAAAAGTAAGAAAGAAAAAAAAAAAAAAAGTCAGGAGCTTCCAGGAAAGGGCTGCAGATCTCCAGGAACCAAGAGTGAAAAGGGAGAGAATAGAAGCCTGGGGCCTTTTTATATTTCTAAAGAGAGACAGACTTCCTCAAGGATTTGGGGAAATCCCAGATTCCAGGTAAGCAACTTAACACATTTTGGAGTGTAACAAAAGGCAAAGGGCTCTGGGCGGTAGACAGAGAAGGTCAACTACTTATCAAATAACCTGGCATGGAGATCTAGTTGGCTCCGAAGACTGGTTATTAAGAAACTCTGTGTCCAGGAATCTTCGGTGACTTGTTTCAGGTCATCCCACTATGTCACTCTGTGTCATAGTGCTCTACTCTAAGCTCTTTCCCTCTTTCTAATGGTGCCATAACAGTTACAACCTGTATTTTTATCTTTGTAATAATAAACTCATTTAAATCTTCAGCAAGAGTCCTGACAAGTGCGTATCTATCCTAAGTCCAGGACAATGACCCGTGGTTATGGGAATAATCTCTGGGAGCCTAGCTGAGGTACCCGGGGCAGTTCTCCAAACCATAACAGCTCAAACCTGACAAGTGTGTATCTATCCTAAGTCCAGGACAAGGACCCGTGGTTATGGGAATAATCTCTGGGAGCCTAGCTGAGGTACCCGGGGCAGTTCTCCAAACCATAACAGCTCAAACCGTAACACCTTTAATATTGAACATTGGCTGTAATTACTGTGTTCATTTCTGAGAATGGTACTTAGCAGAGCCACCCAAATTAAACAAATAAAAAGATGGCTTGAGTTATCAAGCATCTCAGTTATTAAGCTTGTTACTGGCATTCAATACCAATTCCTACCTTAAAACACTTGCTAAAATTATTTGCTTATAATGAAAATTCTTCTAAGCAGGATTTAGAACTGAAGGACTATTAGGTACTCAGTTGAAAATTTGAGCTTTTCTTCTTTGGTGCCCTTCTACAATAGCATTGCTATTTCAGGGTGACTTTTCTGCCAATGTTACAAGTGCAACTAATCCTACCAAAGGAAAGATTTGTGCTAAACCTTTTCATTAAATCACCTTTCAACATCCCTCTTAGCTAGAGTGAACAGTCTTCCCAGGGAGAGGAAGGCAGAAAAAGAATGAAAGATAGAAAAAGTTCTTGGTGGGTAGCTCATGCACTCCAGACACACTGATCCCTTCCTGCATGGCTGCTTTTGACTGCGCATTTTTCTTTAAAGCCTTTGGAAATAACCAGGAGGATGAAGGTCTCTAGCTCAGTATACAACCCAGTCAGCTCACTAAATGAACAGCTTGTAAACAGAAAATATGAGAAGCTTTATAAATAGTAAACAGAAAAAGACAAGCAGGAGAAGTGCTCAGTTTCAGGCAGTATGAGGAATTTATCACTAGAAGAAGCGTAGTATCATATTCGTTTAGAACACAACTAAAACATTATCGATTTAACACCTAGATCACGTGCTAATTGTTTCTAGCAACATAATCTTAGGGAGGCAATTTTGTGCCTTTTATGCATTTTAATAAGAACAACAATCCTTTCAGTGATACAACTACAATAGTCTTGATTAATAAACAATGATTTTAAGAAAGACAGGAAAGAAGGAGAAGGAGAGGAGAGGAAAAGGGAAAGAGAGATGAACTCGGTGCATCCTGAAAGAGGCAATGTCCAAACAATCACAAATGACATTTGTAATTAACACATAGGATGCCGTGTGTGTGTGTGTGTGTGTGTGTGTGGTGTGTGTGGTGTGTGTGTGTGTGTGTGTGTGTGTGTGTGTGGTGTGTGTATGTTTTATTGGGAATTTAACCCAGGGGTATTTTACCTCTGAGCTATTTTATTCTGATCATTTTTTTACAGAAATATGTATGCTATTTTATGATCTTTGATTCCATTTATGGTATCAAATGCATAATAATCTTTTTGTGTTCCTTTTTATGTAGCATAATCACTAGTTTAATGAGGAAAAAAAATAGAGTGCAGTAATTAAAAGTATTGGCTTTAAAATCAGGGAGTCACAGTTTGAGCCTGGATTCAGATATTTCTAGCTCAAGATAATTTCCTCCACTTGTAATTCATGAGCATTACTGATGAATTTCCTGGTATTTTAGAAATCATCAATAACTCTATCCTTCTCCTGAACCAATTATCTCAGAGCTTGACTAAAAGTTGTGTTTTACACCATTTCTTGTCTTTAATTTGTATGAATATGACTGTCTCTTTTGAAAGTTAGTATTCCTATATAGAAAACTAAGTTCAGAAAAGAAAGTTTAGAACAAGCCATTTTATTAAGGTAATGGTCCTTTAAAATGTTTCACAGTACATTTTAGCTTTTGGTAACTTTGCTTAATTTTCTGACTAGAGATCCAATTTGCAAACTTTGAAATCCTTGTTAATTATGGGTGAGAATAAAATTTGCCACATAATTACCACTGACCATGAAATGACTTAATTCACACAAATAGGCATCTTTTATGTTTTTCTCCCCGTGTCGTTCATTACACAGTCCTTTGAGTACTAAACTTCTGAAGGTCAAGGAGAAAATTCACTCTATGCTCAATGCTTTCAGGATATTATCTGAGACTCTACAGTAGATTCTGCCTACCCTTTTGAAGGAAGAGAAGGTATAAAGACTGTCAAGTTGACTCTACCCTCAATGGTATAAAGGGAAGAGAAAGTATAGAGTATCACGTTTCTGTGGCCACTGAGTTCCAAAGTTTCAGGAACCAAAAATCTCTCATGATGCCCAGATTTGCAGGCAGGTATTTGAACTACATTTGCTATTTTTTTTTTTCCTGAGCAAGCAGTGAAGCTCCATTTTCCAAAGAACCTGTCTGTAGTTTTCTTAGGAGACTTTGATAAAGGAAAGGAATTTGTTTGCCTTTTAGAATTCTATATGTGACCAATACCACAATTTTATCTAGGTAGTTTTACTTGTTGACTCATAATAGAATATAGAGTTGTGCATGCTCCTAGATGAAGCGCTAATTAGCTTGGACATTTTTTTCAGAGTTATTTATATTTTGCTATTTTCAAACCTGATACTAATCTCTTGGATGACATAGTCACCTTCCCTTTTATCTTTGCATCACCCTCACTGTCAAGGCCGGATGTATTGTGACCAGAGGCATTCAATGACTTATTTTTTTAAAATACAGTTGATTATTTTTCATCTTTTAACACTAGAAATTGTTTATTCAGGAGAAAAGAGATTTTAATGACTTAACATCTTCAGAATAAAAAGAAAGTAAGCTATTCCACTATTCTAATCATCATGAATCTGAGAATAGTTTCTTAAAGATGACTTTAACATAATTAAGGACAAGAAATAATTGTTCCCTGAGTCCAAAATGCCAGCGTTTTGCAAATTATGTCACAAAACTCACCATAGAAACATGTTTTTCTCCCTAAGACCAATTTAAGGAGGAAGGAATACTGTTCAGTTTCTGTAATGAAAGTGGGTAAAATTTGTCCTTAAAAGTCATGCTGAAATTATTTTTAAGGTTTGTATGACTGTAATTACCCTGGGGCTGAAAGTAGTAAATGCAGTCTATAAAACAAAAAAAGAAAATAAAATTAGCTTCACTCCTTAAATTATTATGCCTTCCAACTATAGGGGTGTGGGGAGGAATTATTTTTAAAAATTACATTCTTTTGATAGCTGAATATAATTACTCATTGGATGGACTTCTGCTAAAAGGAAATATATAAATCTTTTGAATGATATTCCATTTAAATAACATAGACCTATGAAAAATAAATAATTCAGTGGATTTTTAAGTGTTAATCAGAAAAGAAGAACATAAACAAAAGTATATTGGTACACACTTGTAATTCCAGTATTTGGGAGGCTGAGATGGGAAGTTCATAGGTTTCGGGCCAGTCTTGACTTAATGAGGGCCTTCACAATTTAGTGAGACCATGTTTCAAAATAAATAATAAAAAATAGAGCTGGTGTGTAGCTTGAAGGCAGAATGCCCCTGGGTTCAACCCCCAGTACTGAAAAAAAAAAGAACTGAAACATATGTAAATATATTTATAATGTGTTTTTTGATGGTTAAAATTTAACCCATATCCATTTGATTTCCCTTATTGAAGTCTTTCTGAATATATATATTCACCATAAACAATCAGAGATAAAGTTTGCCCTTTGTGTTACAATGTGATAGAAACCACAAACTTAGACAAAGGAGCATGGAACCTTGAAATCCCCAGTTGCTGCCGTATATGAGACCATCTGCACAAAACTGAGCAACTCTGACCCACTCACTGGGAAGATTTGTTTTCTGCTATTGCAGCATGCAAAATCACAGAAACCTGTAGAAATAGGAAGGGCTTTATCTTCTGAAGTAGAGAGATGGGAAATGCAGAGATCAAAATCCTAGCAGGACATTATGGTGAACTAGCTCTATCCTTACCCAAAGACCTTGAAGATAGTGGCCTGTGTTGGTGAATTGGCAGGATTCTTGGTGAAAAATAATAAAGAACATGGAATATTTATTTTTATTAGGTCTATCTATGTGTGCAGTTTGGAAAGTGCTATTTTCATTCACTACAAAACCTTGACTTACTTAGCAATGAACATGTGCCATGAGTTCTTACCAATTCAGTACTGTGAAAAGGATTACAAAAAGGCCATGACAATACAAAGGTTCCAACATCTATTATCCAAGACAGCTTAGTCAAAAACTGTAATCTTTCCATCCACCCAACTCCTAGAGAATAACATATCCAAATTTTCTGTTGTGTCAAATCATCATTTCATAAACATTTACTGAGCAACGACGCTAGAGAGGACACTATGCAAAACAAAGAAAATAACATTAACTTTACTCTGTAGTTCCAGAGTATACACATTTAAGAGAATTAAGCAATAGAAAATGCTTAAATAGAAATTCATTGAAGACTCAACAAAATGAATATATTATGAAATTACAAAAAATGTATAAATACTTAAATGTTGAAGAAGAGAGGAAAGGATAGTCTATGAAGGCCACTTAAAGACATTTGTAACTCACTATTGCCCTTAAGATAAAGTTCAGTATTTATTAAGAAGGTTTTTATATTCTACATAATTTGCTTTCTAATTAATTATTCTGAATTATCACTGAATTTTATCCACTAGACTTTTGGAATATGCATTAAAGAGTACTTATTATATTTATTGCATGAACAAGGCATTGTGCTAGACCCTGAGAATGTGGCATGTCAACGAGACAAACTCTCTGCTAATGGGAAAGAAAGATAAGTAAATTAATTAATATCTAAATAAACGACAAATTAATTAAATACCCAAATAAAATGATGGGATGAAGTAAATATAAAAGGCGAGATAACACAATAATGAAGTGGAAGTTAATTCAGAGTAGAGATGGAGCTTACTTATGAAGTAATGTTTTAGCAGAGATCTGAATTTTGAGAACCTGAAATTGTTTTGCCAACAGCCTGGAAAGATCTTGGTATGTTTAGGGAACCAATAATGCAAAGGTCAGGAGATGGAAAGTAGTTTATTATACCCAGAAGCAAAGAAAAGTGCTATCATGCCAGAAGGGAGGGAGAGGCTCAATGACACTAGATTTTGTAAGCCCCTACTGAAAGACTGAGATTCATTCATGACATGGTAAAATCCATTGTGCTGTCTTGTAACCCTTAAGCTTTTGCACATAAGGTTTTGGTCTATTTATGCCACTCTCTTTCACCTGACCCATTGTTAATAATTTAGAGGCCAGGTCTGTTTCACTTTTGCAACTCTGGGACTGGCTTATATTCCATGCCTATTGATTTAAAAATAAAGTAATATATGGAGGCCATCCTTTTGTTCAATTACGACTTTTGATAAGTTGTGGAATAATGTCTCATCAGTTTTAATAAAAACATAGTAAAAACTCTGATAGAAGACAATTAACCCTCTCAAATCATGGATGGAACTTCCCTGCCCCCTCTTGAAGAATACATGGAAAGTATTACACCTATTTCTTTATGTTTTTCACTAAGAATATTAGCATCCAAATCTTTGTCTTGATTTATCTATATCTCATGTAAAAATTATATGTACATGTATAAAACATATACATAATTCATTATATATGAAATAATTATGTATAACAATATTTAGGCAATGATTATAAATAATTATGAAACAATATATATATATATATATTCAGTTTCAAAGTTAAAAACAAAAAATAAGGCATTTTAGTTTAGGTAACCAAAGAGATTAAAGGAAACAGCAAGAAAGTTATAGATACAGCAAACATTCAGACCTTCTCTTTTTTTGTGAAGACAACTGTCTCTTAGTTATTGACAAGGTCTTTGATACATAGAGTGTAGTCTACAGGATTCATGCTGCCAGAGCATTTTAATGATGCTGTCATAACACTTACTGGCAATGAGAATGTGTCTATCTCTGCTGTCAGGTTCAAGGGCATGCTTAACACATTCCATAAGGAATTTCTCAGACTTTTCACAAAACCAGTTTCCAATAGCAGTTGGGGAACAGAAGTACCATCCTCTCACTGAAAATAGCTCCAGTTGTGCAAAGGAAAAAGAACCAGTTGCCATGAGTAATGACTAATGAGACACATTTTGACAAGAATATAATTTCAACTGGTGATTCTCAGCACTGCAATAATTTCATGCTTCGTGAAAAACATTTGCTGAAAAGTTAGTTCAAACTTAAACTTTATTTTTGTAGGAATCCACTCAAATTGATTCCGTATTGGATATTAGTTTTATAACAAGTAATCAAGAGGAGAAACCTTCGGGATAATTATTAAAGCCCTTCTCTTTTGCTGTTGTGATATCTAGGTAACCTCAGAAATACTTTAGCAGCTATTAATAGAGGAAAATATATAATCCAGTACTTCAGGTATCTTGTGTTCTACTCACTGTTACAAATGCAGAATGCTTACAAATATTCACTCAGCTCAGTCTATCAGTTTTACAATTAGTTTAGCATTTTAATTTGCCATTAAAACATTCTTAAAAATCTTTAAGTATGAGATGGATGGATGTGCACAGAATTTGACATACAAAAGTAACACCAAATTCTATACAAATTGTCTACATTGAATATTTGAAGGGAACTATATTTTTAAAATTTGATCTAGCTAATGTAATATTCCTTTATTTTGTAGTAATTATTTCTCAGTGGTAAAGAGAAAATATACAATTGTATAATGTGATTAGCTTTCTATACAGCAAGAAAAAAACAGAAAAAGCATTTAAATAAAGTGAATATTGTGAGATAAGATTGATTATATAAAAAAAGGAGTAACTGACAAACATTTCACGTAAAAGGCCAGATAGAATTTTATCTCAGTGAGACATACATTCTTCATCTCAAATATTCAACATTGATATTAAGGTTCAAAAACAGCCACAGATAATATGTAAGAAGAGGAAAAATATTTGTATTCTAATAAAAATTTTTCACAAAAGAAAGCCTGGAACTGAATTTGGCCCATGGGCCATAATTTGTCAATCTTCATAATAGAGAAACAAGAGGCAGTTAATATTAATATATGTGTTTTAAAGATAATTATTTTAAGCTAGGTGTGGTGGTACATGGTTATAATATCAGAACTTGGGAGGATGAGACAGAAGCATCACAGATTCACTGTCAGACTCAGCAATTTTGAGAGGTACTCTGCAACTTAGTAAAACCCTGTTTCAAAATAAAAAGTAAAATAGGGCTGGGGATGTAGCTTGGAGGTAGAATGCCCCTGCGTTCAATCTCCAGTACCACACACACATCAAAAACAGGTAATTATTTTATCAATATATTGAATCCAACAGGTTTTATTCAAATTTGAAATGGTATAAGTCATTAATTATAATTTTTTCATGTATATGTGTATTTAAATATTTACTTATCTTTAGTTTTTCATGAAGTTTGAATAAGTTACATAATTGAATTAATATATGTATTTGTTTACTTATAAGATATTGTTTTATATAAAATATTTAAACTCAATAGATACATAAGTAATTATATATGCATGTGCATTTGTATACACACACACACACACACACACACACACACACACACATATATATATATATATATATATATATATATATACCTACGAAAAAAGATGTCAAATAAGTTAGTACTATCTATAAGCCATTTATATCAACTTTCAGTAAAAGTATTGCTTTAACATTTTTGCAGCTCAAAGAAATTTAACAATTTAGATTTTTCTTTATGCCTAATGGCCCCAATAGACAGCCAGGTCCTAAACATTCCACTCTCTCAATCTTCCTCCATGCCCGTAGCTGGTCATGTTACCAGTGTCCTTTCCCTTCTTGGCCACAGTAATATTTTTCCAACTTATATCCTAAAGCAACGTCGTCACTGTGTCCTATGAACACACTCCCAAATCTCTATTTGGTCTCGAGATGATCTGTGAGAAATGAAAATCTAATCGCATCTCTCTTTCTCTCCTATTTAAAGCTTCCAATACTTCTGGCTATATTTAGGATAAAGTCTAAGGTTCATGTGACTTACAGATTCTTGGCTTGCTCTTTCCTGCACATGCTGGCATGCTGTTCTTCCTTCTCCTGGATCATCAAGTTCTTTTTACTTAAGAATATTCACAGGTATCATTCCTTTTGCCTGGAATTTCTTGACTAAACACTTTCTCCTCATTAGGTTCCATGAGAGTGGGTATCATCGATTTCAGCACTAACCTAGGCTTAACATACAGTCGATTAGTAATACACTGGTGTTCCTAAGAATATAGAGAGAAGGGAGGAAGGCAGGCAGGAAGAAAAGAAGGGAGGGAGGGAATAGGTCCAAGAAGCTAAATTAAGACATTTGATGAAAATATATCACACCCCAGGGATGAAAATGTAACAAGATTATATTACTTTTATCTCTTCTGAGTGGTTAAGTATGTGCTACATTCCTTCTTTCTAGTCTATAATTTTCTCTAAAAAAAATAAAACAAAAACCCTCCAAGAGCATTTTACTTCCCCTTGCCCATGTAGTATTTCAGATTTCATTAAATCCAATTATCTTTTTTTTCAAAATAGTAATGCTAATTATCAAGTAGGAGCTTTCATTTCCCTTAAAGCACTCCTAATCTGAGACCCCAAGAGGGATTTTAGAATAATGGCAAGTTGGAAACATTCCCAGGCCTTAGATCTAACCTGCTGACAGCTTATGACTCTAAACTATTCAGAGGAGCAAAGCTGTTAGATCAATTTGTCTTGTAGAAGTTCTGAGACAGTTTGCTCATGCACACTTTCTTTCTGATATGTTCAGCAGTCTACAGCACTTTTGCTGAGCTGTCAGGAGACGTGGCTTTCCAGCTGTTAAAACAGCTGTCATGTTCACCCCTAAGGTATCACCACAATTGCTAAGGTTGTTTTTTTTCCCCTGTACTTTCTTTTCCTTCTGAATAGAATTTGCAAAACATTCGACTTTTTTCCTGTGAGAGATGGTCCTCATCTTTCAGCACTGCTGCATACTATCCGACATATTTTGTGAGTTACTTGGGTGTGGAGGGGTACTAAAGCGAAAAGTAAAAAAAGAAAAAAAAATGTCATAAATGAAGTTGGAATAGAATTTTTAGGAGAGAACATTACTTCTAGATTTAGTGAGCTGAAGGGTATCTTTGTTTCAGAATTTAGTTAAATGATCCAGGATTTTAAAAAGTCTACCAGAAAGTTTTAAAAATATTAGAAAGCTACTAATCAAGAACTGACTTTTTCTCCAAATCCCCATGAATGTCTGAATCTATAATCATATTGAAAGTTCAACATTCTTGATTAGAATCTAAATTCACTGAACAATTTTCTGTTATTTGTGGTATTGAAACGGGGGTTTCTTGCGAGAAAACCCCGGCGAGTTCTTGTCTACGGAGAGCGAAGAATGACACCCGCAGACCTCAAGAAGGGGAGTAAAAGGTTTATTGGAAGCATCAGGGAATGGGGCAAGGGTGGCTGAACACCCCCAAAGGGGCTGGAACTCTGGGTCCAGCAGCTGCCTTCAGGACAATACTTGGGAGTAGCCCAAGCCGAATTGCCTTCAGGTGCAGGCTGCTTTCTTCCGGAGTCCACGCGATCTGCCAGAAGGGAATAGAGAAAAGTGGCCGAACACCCCATAGGGGCTGTCGGAACTCCGGGGTCCAGTAGCTGCCTTCAGGGTCACTACCCGAGTGTCGCCCAAGCCAAGTGCCCATCAGTTGCAAACTACTTTCTCCCAGAGTCCACGCGATCTGCCAGAAAAGAGGTACAGGTCATCCCTAGGGGCCTGGCCAGCCATGATGTCCAACAGAGGCCTTCAGGTCACTACTCGAGAGTCACCCGAGCCACATGCCCTCAGATGCACTCTGCCTTCTCTCAGGGCCAACAAGACCTGCGAGAGAGAGAGAACAGCTCCCCAAAAGGGGAGGGGTTCCCAGAGAGGGTAACCGGTCTGCTAGGGGGGACTAAGGCTTTGTCAATTCCTGGGAAACCTTTCTTGGTTGTGGTGACTTTGGGACTCCAAGGAGAATTTGCGTAGGACATTTGCAAGTCCTTTGAAGGGTCTCCTTTCAGGAATGCCAGACTTGCTTGGTGGGTTTGTTGATTAGGAAACTCAGGATGGCTTTGTGAAGCTCTGGCCTTCTTATCTCCTGAGCCTTTGGAATTTCAGGCATTTGTAGCCCCTCAGGAAACTCAGGAAATTAACTTTTTTCTACCAAGGCCTTTTCCCTATCTGCCTATTTCCTTTCTATCTCCTCAGTATTGTGATGTTAAGAATAAAAAATTGATTCAATGATATTATATACATATAATATTATGCATTTGCAATATTTTTGTTTGTGTGATACTGGGGATTGAACCCAGGGGCATTCTACATCCTAGCTACACCCCCCAATCCTATTTTTTTTCTTCTGAGACAAGATCTCACTTAGTTTCTGAGAGTCTCCCTACCTACCTGAGGCCGTCTTCCAACCTGTGGTCCTCTTGTCTCAGTTCCCCAAGGTATTACAGGAGTGTGCCATCATGCACAGCTGCATTTGCAAATCTTTCAGGAAGAAATAAAGATAATTTAATAAAAATATATCATTTTGCATATAAATTTAAATCCAATTTATGAATATTAAATAACTTCCTAAAATTACAGAAATAGTTAACAGAATTTACACCAGCATTCAGATGTCTTAAATGGTATTCAAAACTACTTCCCATTACATCACATAAATAGTTGCACTAAAAAAAACAACCTCAATATTGTGTCATTCCACAAATAAACTTCTTAGTTTAATTAAGATATATGATGGTTTATTCCCTAGCTATGCTTTAAAATTTACACTTTAAATTTCATGCAAAAAAGACTTTCCCATCTTGTCTTAAGAAACTGAGTAAAATTCACACATCAACTTATACTAATTAGATGCATTTGACATCCAAAGGAATAGAAGCATTTAAGAAATAAAAAAAGAATCCTGCATATTTCAAGAACACTTGTGCATTCTTTTTCAGAAGGAGGAATTTTTGTGCTAAACTCACAATGAATAAATTGCAAAATAAAAGCTTTGGTGCTATCTGCTTCCGGTAACAATTTATCTTCAAACGTAGTTTTAGCTGTCCTTCCATTCTGCTCTTCCAAAATTTGGACAGGTTACTTACAGTAAATCCCTGGGTAGCTACTAAAACCCCAATCTCTGTAATTATAGGTACAAAGCAACCATGCATTTTCCCTTAGATGTTTCCTGTAAAGACATAGACAGTTTCATCTCCATGACTAAGGAAAAGTTTAATGAAAGGTAGAATGATTGCCATAATCCCCACTGTTAGCAATTGTGATAATGATAGCACTAATACTACTTGTAGCAGTAGCTACAAATTTTCTATTTTTGCCACAATTAGAAACCTTAATACACCTAGTTGTTATAATGGTTAATGTTCAATGAAATAGCTAAAGAGGTTCCTTGACCTAAAAGGTGAAATGTGTTTTTTTTTTTTTCTTTCTCACACAGTTATATGGCTACCTATTGGCTTAACACCTGAGTCAAAAAAACGTCATCTACAGACAGGACATTAGCTCATGAGGTCACTTGGGACAAGAACTCAGCCCCAGATACATTCCATATTTCATCTCTAGCATTGCAAACCCATCCTAAGAAGCTCTGTCTTAGGGTATGGGGAACATCAGAACACATTAAGACATTAAGTACATCTTCCCACAGGGCAGCTGGGACAAGGTGAATGCCAATAAATAAAATTAATGTTATGAATGTCTTTGTAACCAGACTGAGGAACACAGAAGAAAATAAAAGATGATTAATGAGGATGACACATCAGGATATTCTGGATAAACTTTCATTTCTCTATAAGAAATTCTGAAGAGGTATTGAGGCAGTTCCATGACTGCATCCACTATCCTCCAAATGGACCATAGTCACTATCTATTATCCCCACTTGAAAGGACCTAGCATTATAAAAGTGGCTATAACAACCCAGACATTGAATGTTTTATCACACAAAGCAGAAGCCACTTCATATGTTGGGGCAGGGGGAAGAGTGTCACATTGCCAGCTTTCTGTCCCTTAGCATTGCTTTGTGAACATGTTAATCACTTTGCTAATGCTCAGAAGCATGCCTTATTCAAGCAGGTCATGAGACCTTGTGCACCTGCCACGCTCCCAATATATCTGAATTGCCAAGGCATGCATATATATGGCAGGTCTGGGGATGGATCCCAGGGACATTCAACCTCCGAGCTACACCCTCAGCCCCATTTTTTATTCTTTTTTTTATTCTTTTATTCTTTTATTTTTTCTTACTGAATTGCAGAGAGCCTCACTAAGTAGCTGAGGCTGTCTGCGAACTATGATCCTCCAGTCTCAGCCTCCTAAATGCTGGGATTACAAACGTGCACCACCACGCCCGGCTTGCCAAGGCATATTTTGAAAGAAAATTAAAGGCTTAAGAAAGATTTGAGAATACTCAAATATGGACTGGTGTATTTAAGATGTATTTGGAAATGACTAAGGTATCATTTTTTTAACATTTATGGACAAGCTATATGCAGTACTTAGCTATGGTAAATATATCAACAGGTCCCAATAGTTTATATCATTTAGAAAGGCTAGGAGAGGACACTTGTATTTCCATACTGTCCTGTTAAGTGTATCCAAAGGGCAGGCTATTGTGATGGCATCAGTTAAGACACTGCATTGAGGCTCTCACCTACTGATAACAGCCAGGAAGATAAGAGCATATCTGCTTGCATTTGACCCTGAAAAAGTGAGAGTGAACTAGAAGAGACCCAGAACAAAAATGGAAGCCATCACTCTGGATACAATGCTTAAATAGAAAGGTTTCAAATACAGATCCTAAAAGAGAAAAGACCCAGTGCAAGCTTGATCAAGGGATTAAACTTTGTTAAAAGCATATTGCTGGCATGGTCTGTGTGCCCTCTTCCTCTTCCCCTCTGTGATGGTACAAACAATGAACTAAAAACCACTGTCTTAAAACCCTAATATTCAGGCAGATCGAAAGGAAGAGTTTCTACAAATGAGATGTGTTTCAAAGTTAGTATTGGTTGTGACCTTGGAGACATAGCAGATATTCGGTATTTCCTGATTTGTAGCACATTATGTTAGAACCTGAACGGGCTTTAGATAACTATCATTGAGTACAAATGATGAGCCAGAAATTTTATTTAGATAATCTTTTTTTATCCTCACATCAACCCTGAAGTAGGGACTATTCTTATCTTTATTTTTTTTTAAGATAGAATGAATAAGAATTGGAGAGACCAGGGGACTTCACAAAGAAAAAAGATTTTCTATGACTGCTGGAGTTGAGCTCCACGTTCAGGCTCAAAGTCTGTCATTTTAGCCTCTGCCTCTGGCTATCACTTATTTTAACCCCCATTCTTTTCTCAAGGGTGAAAAGAAAACCTGAGATTTTGAGAGATCTAGAGCAAGATCACATGACATTCCAGGACAGAATTGGGCCAGAAAATGTTCTCATTGCTTTTAGAGGAGGCTTTCCAAATCTACCTTTCCCCTCTCATGATCTCAGCTTCTCACAGTCTGACAATATTAGATGGGAAATGCCACAAATAAACAATCCATAAATTGCAAGTTGTGCACTGTTCCGAAAAGCATGGTGGCATCTGTGTCATCCTGCTCCACCTAGCCCAGGAAGCACACAGGCCCTTTATCAAGCACATCCATGCTGTGTGGCTCTATGACAGTTACTCACGTCATAGCCTCCTCAGCTATCAGGTCAGTGACTGGGGTACTGCAGTCTCCTGTTCAAGTTACCTGTTTAGTAGCCTAAGGCAGTGCCCTTCCCCTCTCTTCATCACACCTCACAAGCACTCTTATCACTCCTCATCTTTACAAAAGAAGGGTGAGTTCAATATAATTAGACATTTTGAGAGATAGACAGCATTCATATACCTTTACTATAGTATATTGTTGTAACTGTTCAATTTTCTTATTAGTTATTGTTTTTAATTTCTTACCCTCTCTAGTTTGTAAATTTTTATCTTAGGTAAGTATGTATTGGGAGAGAAGTATATATAAAATGCAACATTACCCACAGTTTCAGATTTCAATGAGGGTCTTAGAAATGTATCCCCTAAGCCAGGCGTGATGGCGCACGTTTGTAATCCCCACGCTTGGGAGGCGGAGACAGGAGGATCGTGCAGGTTCGAAGACAGCCACGCTGGCTTAAGAGATCCGGTTTCCAAAAATAAAAAAAAGGTATAAAATAGGTCTGGGGGTGTAGCCCAGAGGTAGAAGGGCTTCCAGGAACCCCAGTACCACCAAAAAAAAAAAAAAAAACTGTATTTCCTATGGATAAGGGCAAACTAATAGCTCAGAAATCTATCTTTCCTGAAATTTTGTGTGTGTCTTCCTGTAGTTTTTTTTTTTAAGTTTATCAGATAATGGCCTTTAAGTTATGAAGTACAAGTCTATAGCCTTCTAAGTGGCCTTGGACAGATCCTTTCACTTTCTGGCTTCCATTTTCTTCAACATAAGATATTAGATTCAACTGAGCCACTATTTCTGAAAGGTGACAATGTTACATTTCTGTGCCCAAAGATATTATTGTTCATTTTTATGGCAAATACATAAGCAATGCTGATCAAGTGTGTCAGTATAGTATTATTTCCAGAACTACAGTCATGCCCTTAAGTTTCAGAAAACCTAGAATGAAAGCCAGTATCATTTTTTAGTTACAATTATTTCAGAAAATTACCTAACAGCTGTCAAACTCAGATCCCTCATCTTCAATAAAAACTGTATCTCAGAGGGTAGTGAGGATTAAGTTATGTGTCACCTAAACTCTGAAGAACTAGCAGGGTAAAGCAAGGAGTAGGTGCCAAATGATAACAATGGTGATACTGATCATGTTGACACTA